>NW_009935979.1:37453-55515 GCF_000696875.1 Nestor notabilis
CTTATCACGAAGTGCAGCTCTAATGCTAGACCAGGGTCATCTGCCTTTCCTAGGCTCCCTGCCCACTTGTCCAAGGTCTTGCAATGAGGTGATGTTGCTGCTGGCAGCTCCAGTTCCTGGAGAGGAAAGATGTGGGGCTTCAACTTTGAATGCCCAGCACTATAATTTGTAAGGATCCTATTCTCCCCCTTGCTTGGAGCAAACCATCTTGCTCCATTCAGAGAAAATGTTGGATTTTTTAATGAAAAAATCTTTGCTGACCAAACAGGTTTGCCTGTGTTCTGCTAGCTCTAGTAATATTGCTGTGTGGAAAGCAATCAGCCCTGGAGTTTTAATAGTATGTGGAGCTGCAGCTTTGCTTTGCGAGTGGGTAGGATTGTAATAGTGTCTGCTGGAAACTATTCCTGCCAAAATAAACACCCAGAAAGATTTCTTTTCCATGTACCAAAGTCTCACTTCAGCATTTGCCAGGGAACACATTTTACTTTTCCTGTCTTCTCTTCTGTCTGTGCCAGAAAAAGAAGGCACTGCAGATAGGTGACTATCAGTCAGCATCTTGGTACTGAAGGACTGCCTGACAAGCTGTGGTCTTCAATCATTTATGCAGTTTTCTCTGTGTGTTTGGGAAGGGTTTTACTCCTTTGTTTCAGCATTTTAATAAGAGCTCAGGGCTGGGGCCTGCATTTTTCTATAGTAAGCTCACAAAGTTGGATTCCCCTTGGACTTGCAAACCTTGGCCACATTCATATTTTACGTGAGCCACTGTGCAGCTGATTCTTCTGATGTTTATTTTTCTTGATTTGAAATAATTCTTATTTCCCTCTGAGGAAACCTTGCCTGTTAATGACTGCTAGCTGTAACATGCAGGCAAGTATTCTCAGGTCTTCTCCTGTGGCTCTGTCTCACCTCATCCATCACCCCCAGACATGAGGTCAGAGGTTGCCATGAAGTGGGGGAAAAATCATGCTTTTGAGGAATCGAATTGTTTTGCTTAAGAACTTTGTCCTGAGGTTAGGTATTGAGGCCTTCTTGGCTATAGTGGTCTTCTCTCCTGTAGGAATGGAGACCCAACATTTCCCAGTGGTGAAGTCATAGCTTTGGGCATACTGATATCAAAACCACATGCTACCACACTGAGTGATGATAATTAGGAGATGCTCTGTGAAGTTGTGCCACTGTATTTATCATTGTGTCTGAATTGGTGTCTGTAGTTACAAATGTCTGTGAAAGTGAGATGAAAAACCTGGATCCAGATCTGTCTCTTTCAGCTGCATGGGTTTGCTCCTCCAGAGCTTCACCGAGAGCCTGGATCCAAGCCCAGGATGAATCCAAGAGGATTCCCCTGCTCAAGACAGGGGAGTAGCTGGGAGCAGCAGTGAACTAATGACAAGTTTCAGGGTTACAGATGCATGAGAGAGAGATTTCCCGTAGGTTGAAGCAGGCTTAGGCTGTTTTAGAGATTCACATGTGGTTAGAAGTGGCAGTAGGCAACATCTAGGATGCCATGAAAAAACTTGAGAGTAGTGACAGTTGCATTTCAGTGTTACAGAGCAAAGGATTTAGATTACTTTTGACTAAAACTGGCCTATTTTGTTGGTTTGACTAGACTGGCTGACCTTCTCAACTTCTGGGTTGTTGTCAGCATATTTAGCTGTTTCATTTATCAGTCATTCCCAGAAAATGGTGTCATCCATGCAGATGGGTAAGTATAGCATAGATGTAGGCCATGTTCTCTGATTTCCTCCAGATCCTTTACCTTATCAAGAATAAGAAATTCCTTTATTTACTTTTAAATTATAAGTACCATAAAATTTCAGAATGCTTTACTTAAAGTACCAGTCTCATTTGACTGTGAAATTTGTAGCTGAAACTTACTTTCAAGCCCACCAGCCCTATGTTTCAAGAAATTTACTGCCAGGAAAAGCTCCCAGTCTTTCTGGGCTATGAAGCTCAGACAGAGCATCCTGCATCCATGCATAACACCAGATTATTATGGATACCAACCAGCAACCTTTGCCTGAGTAGCCATTGCTCCTAAGGTGATGATCACTTCTCTTCAACTGGACTTGTAAGTGATAAACTTGGTGACTATCCTGTATTACTAGAGCTTTCTTGTAACATAAGGGACTCTTGTGTCTTTTCCAAATCTTTAATAAGAATTCAGATATTCAAATTTACCATTTTTTTTCATTTACCTTGATGGAAAAAGATACTTGTGATGCCTGATGGGATAAGAGAAATCCTGCCATGATCTGATACTATTTAATCTGACTGTGAAGATTAGTTCTCCATTCTCACTTCTGTCTTCTCCTCTCTCTTTTTTCTTCCTGTGGCGTAGTATTTATTTTTCCTTCTCCTTTATTTTTATCATGCAGGTAGATGAAATGCTTTTTAATCTTTGCTGAGCAACTGGTGTCCAACATAGGTACATATTTATATTTAATATTATCTGTTTTCACCTAAATGCTAGAAGACAACCTGAATAAAACTGAACATTGACACGTAAGCATCAACTAAACATCAAACTTTCGACTTCCTGTAGTCTGCTCTCACATCAAGAGGTGCTTGCTTTCATCATAAGTCATGCTGCTTTCTCCAATGGCTCAGTGCTTCATATATGAAAATTCACATAGTTCAAAAGTGTTACAAAAGAAACATCACGTCAATAGCCAGGTGCAATGCAATGAACACTTGGAAGTTAAGCATGTACTAGCAGATGACGTATACAGGTGCTGAACACTCAGCAGATGGTGGTGGCCAACTTCTGGTTCCACTGATGTTTCTGTTATATTCACTAAAATTTGAACTTGACACAAATAGCCTTTTAAGTTTTCAAAGGAATTGAAGGTTTTCTTAAGCTGAAATGCAGGCAACAAATAATAGGGACTGATAATATTTAAACAATCTGTGAAGTTGAAGGAATTTTTTATCCATAATTATTTTTTGTTGTTTTGGGTTTGTTTTTTTTTTTTTTTTAATGACCTGGGTAATTTTATTCTTCCTTTGAATTGATAGAGGGGCCTGGAGAAGATGAAGAATATTGGTTAGGTTTCCCATAGATAACCAGTTGAACAAACATCTTTAAAAGAAAGAAATCCCTTAGGGATATGAGGTTAAAATTACAATACATTATTTTTGCTGACCCAAATTACCTCTTTAATTAGCTCTTTAGTAGGGCTTCTTCTTAAAAGAGAAGTTTGATGAAGCTCTGTTACTGGAAATCTCGTGACTGTATGAGGACAGTGCTGGAGTATTGCCGTGGTACTTTGACACATTATCATCCTAGTAAATGATCCAAGTGTTGAAATTCAGTGTGGAGTGATGGGTTTTGCAAAACTTTGCTATGTGTTTCAGCCCTTCTGGCAAGCTAAGCATTATCTGATGGTATGTCGCTTGGAGAGGAATGGAAGGAGACAAGGGAACGAGAATGTGGGCTTTGTATGAGTTCTGGTATTTGAACTAAAGCTGTTGCTGAATAAAAGCTTGCCTGTAAGTTTACAAACATACAATTAAGACCCTTTCTGTTATCTAAATCCTTTTTCTTGCATTATAATTTTATGGTAAAACACATTACTGTTGTTTTTGGACTTTCATAACTTTAGTAGCCACAGAGAGAACTAAATGCTGTTTGTTTATTTATTTGTGAAACAAATTATGCCCCTCTGCAAACTTCACTGTGTAATTTGCACGGGCTTTGCAGTCTACAAGAATGCACACAGTGGTTTGAGTACTCCCCTCTCCCTGGAATTAGAAGATGAAATAGCAGAATTGCCATGCAAGTGGCTATGATTTTAGTGCAACAGTTGCAGCTCATTATGTCTCCCAAAGTCAGAAATAATTTGTCATAAAAGAGTCCTCCATTTGAATCTTCAGTCTGTGCCTGTAATGAATAAAACATGGCTGTCAGAATTAAAAGGGGTAGAGTTACAGTAACACTCTCTGAGTACTGCTGAGTATGATTCAATAAAATTATGGATTTTTCTCCATTTATCACCATTGGTTAATTTTGTTTAACAAATACAGTAGTCAGTTTTTGGTCACACTGATTGCCTACTCAGAGCAGATGGCCTTTGAAATGTACCCCATGACATTTTCATTTGGTTTTTGTGAGTTTGCATTCTGGTTTTATATATGTTTTCCCTGTTGCACAGTATAGATACCATTTAGCAGCATAGTCACAGTTGCCACTGGATATCTTCATCGTTTCTGCTTACATTTGTATTTGCCTCAGCGTCTCCCAGCTGAAGAATGTACTCTGTGCCTCCAAGTGATGGTGTTTGGAAACCTGGCCAGGGTTGTCTGCAGGGTGAGGCAAAATTCAGAGCTGACCCTGAAAACTTGCTGAGTTATCAGTTCATACCAGATGAAAATGACCCAGCTTTGCCCTAATTAATTGTTATGCGTGAGATTTTAGAAGACATATGCAACCTCTTCGTGTTGACCATACCAGTAGCATCTCAATTAGGCATGAAGGGAGAAAATCTCATCTGGAACTAAATGGTGTCCATTAAGACCAGCAAAGTGAAGTTTTTACACCAAAGGAAATCTACCTCACGGTAGGTAGATTTCTGCCTCATTCCATAGTGGAGTGCAATGGGTGATGGTGTCCCCTTCCAGCTCTTGGAACAGGGCTGGCTGTGGTCCCTGTGGGGTTCCCAGCTAACCTGGAAAGTAAGGTTGTATAGGAGAAAAGACCCTATCTACCTCTCACACCCCCAGCCCCCTCATAAACTCATATAAGCACATGCAGTGAAGATGTTATGACACGGATCCTGTCCAAGTGCTCCGTGGGTTACAGGGACAAACTTGGCCTGAGGAGCAGACTGAACCTCCACAGCCTCGAATATGTTTGTGTGCTTTTCTTTCTTCCTGCCTTATTCCTCACTGCTTGGCTGCATATGAGTGCTCCTGGGATGCCAACTTCTGGGCCTCTGTATGGATTCCTCTGCCTCGGAAAAGCCTGTGCAGGGAGCCAAAGCTGAAAATCTTCCCTGGAGATTTGGCTTGCCGTGAAGGACTGTGTAGGATGAATACTATGATTTTCATGGAAGTGTTAAGCAAGTGAAAAGTAAAGGCATGTAGGAAGAAGAGAAAGCATTCTTCATTTGAAGTATTGCCATTTCCTGGGTTCAGCTGATGCTCAGCAGTGCCTTCCTTCCCATTGACCTCAAGCGCTCATACCAGCTGAGGATTTTAGCCTAACTCTCAAACCTTTTGCACACATTTCCACCACCAGTGCATGAAATAACTCTTCTCACCAGGGGGGTGCAGGAGAAATGGTCCATGTTAAGGGGATCAACCTCCTGCACCAGCTACTAAGAAGGAGAAAAAAACCTGCTACAGCTGAACCCAGGGCACCTGTGTACTGCCATAGGTACACAGTGTAGTGGGTGTATGGGCAGTCTGGTTTTCAGTGTGCACTGGTATGTGCTGCTGGCAACTGCATCACATGTGAAAAAGGGGGCTGAAAGAGAGAGGCAAAGAGGTTTCTCAGATACCAAATAGGTCTTTCTGGTGTTTCACCTTCTGCCCTTACTTAGTTTACACTTTCTATTGATTAAAGTGCTCAAGTAACTCACGGGGTTGTTTCCAGTTGCACCTGTGCTGACAGATGAGATTGAAGCAGGTTATCTCAGCTTTATCATGTCCTTCAGCAGTGTCTGTAATGAGGCAGGGAGGAACATGCTGGGAATTCAAGGAGCAGAGGTTTATATCTCTGCTTTTTGATGCTTAGTTGGCAATACCACAGGAGAATAAAAAGCTATATAAATAGCAAGAACTTTAATGTGATTATACGATACCTTAATGCTACTTCTATCTGCTTGTGCTGCTGGTCCGCAGGAGGCATTGCATTAAAAAAAAAACAACTCACAGGAGCAAACAAGGAGGAGAGCATTTGTAATATGCTTCATTTTCTATGAAAGCAAATAGTAACCAGGCAAAACCGTTGCTGACAGGATCAAAGACATGCTGGTAGCAGCTTCTGAGTTGTTTTGAAATGCCTGGGGAATCAGGCATATAAAATGAAACATGTCATCCCAGGTCATCTTCTCTTTAGGACTGCTTCTCTCTTTCAGACTTACTGTGCTTGGGCCAGCCGGCCAATCCTGCTGTGGCCTTTTGGACTGTCAGTCTGTCTGCTCTGTCTTTTTCTTCTAGGTGCTGATGCCTGCTGTGGTTCCCTTTTTAAAATTTATTTCTGAGGACTCTATACACTTCCATAGAGGAACAGGCCAGCTCTGAAAACAAAAGTGTATGGTTTTTGTTGATCAGGGTTGTGGATGTGGGTGACATCTCTGACTGCACATGGTCTGTCACCTTTTTGTATTCTTAATTATTCATCCTCCCTTTGTGAATTTACAGAGGACAACTCTGTTTTGTAGTTTGTGGTATAAAAGAAAAATGTAAGAGTCCCACAATTCTGGATTAATATATACTAGACAGGTTTTGTTAAGGATCCTGTGAGTCCCCTATTTTACATATTTCTTTTTTAGGTACAGGTAGTGTGAATACCACTGAAATAAATTTCAAAGAAAACCAGCTGTGCTGTGGCTAATTTTCCTCCCACTATGTTAGTGTGAGCATGGATAAATGGGTTTGTCACTTGTTTAAAATAAAAGCTGCATAATTCAAGGGTAGGATGGTAAGGGAAAAAATTTTCAAGGGTCTTTTCACTTGAAGCCTGGGCACATGTGCAGAAAATGCAGTGTAAAGTAATCATGGTATCTTAAAATACTCAGTAATCAGTAGTTGGAGCAGAGAATGTGGCCCAAATGCTCTTCAAATGCAGGTGGATGAATAGCTAAAACCCAGTGTACTCCATTACAATTACATTTAGGAAAATGCTTTGCCATGTCTTGGCCGACTATGTTCTTAAAATAGAGGACACATGACTTCTTACCATTTCCTTACCATTTCCTCTCACTCAGTTGGGAGAGCACCTGGCTGTGAGTAACAGTGGAGAAAGGAAGGTAACAGAGATGGAAAAAAGAGAACATTGCGAAGACATGCCAGACACGATGACCATAATTATTTTTTATTCCAATTTCTTTCTTTGGGCCCCAGCCACCTCATGCAGTCTGCTGCTTAGGGATTCAGGGCAGCAACAGCAGGAAATTCCTTCAGGCTTTCCACCAGCTGTGATTGCTGATGCCCCCTCTTACCCAAACATTGGTGCTGCATGCCAGGTCTGTGCCCCCAGGTAGGGGTATGAATTACAGTAAGCATCGCCACATGGAGAAAGCTCTTGTGGGGAGCAGCCCTCCATTTGACCAACACCAGTTGCCAAGTAAGTGTCATCATGGTTTGTTACTCAGCATGTTGTCTTCTTACGAAATATGAAGAAGCATGCAATGTCTCAGTATTAATCTCCAGGATCCTCAAAGGATCATCAGAGCCAGCCGAGGCAGTGCCTCCCTCACTGTTGTCCTGGAACAGCTGCTTTCCCCAGAAACTATGAACTTCACCTCTTTTGAGGTGAAGGTGGAAGTAAAAGCTGGGGGGACTTTGTGGCTTTCAAGAAGTTCTGACTCCCAGGTGGGTTGGTTAGAAAGTCTGTGACCTTGCGATGCATGGCACTGCACAGATTCCCAGGCTCATAGACACAGCTCATCCTGAGAAGGGGCCTGACAGAGATGAATGGAAGAGTGGTGTAGAGAATTCAAGAAGAAGAAAGGGAAATTTAAATACTTGTGAAAGATGGGTATCCTATGTAGCTAGTTTGGAAGATAGACAGGTATCTATGTTTTATGTTACTTATCTGCATTTTGATATTCACAAAAGCATCTGTTTTTCAGAGTGCTAAAAGCTCAGGATTGGTAAAATGACCTCAATCATTCAAAGTTTAATATCAGGCACGCCCTTTGTAAAAGCTCAATCTTACTCTAATTCTGTAGCTCAGCCAGTATCAGAAAAAGCTCTTCGGAGCAGTTTGTATCTTTGGAAGAATTTGACTGCTGTGGTTCTTTATCAGTGGGTAGATCCAGGGAAGAAATCCTCAGATAGGTGGAGTCACGACTCAGCTTGCATTCATTTTCCTTATCCACTATTCTACTGACAGAAAATATTTGCTTGTTGCTATGTGAAGACCTATTACACGGAAATTTGAGCTTTGTCCTGTTAGAGTTGGAAAGCTGATGCATTGCAGATGCAGCATCAAGAAGCCAAGTGTGCTACTGAAGAGTTAAACCCCTGTTTCATGTGCTTCAGCTGAAAAACAGGACTGAGTAGCTTTTATTAATAATGTGGATTTAATTATGAATCTGAAAGTAATCAAAGAAAAAAAAATCTGGATAAAACCCAAACACACCTAAAAAGTTTTACATTGTTAAGATCCTGAGGGAAAACAGAGATGTGTGACATCGTTGTGAAGAGGGATACTTGCAGCAAGTCAGGGACAAATACAAAAACACACTACATAAAATACCTCTCAGAAACATGACATCTCCATGGTATGTAGGTATTTGAGCTCTTCAAGGCAAGGACTCTCTCTTACATTGTTTTTGATCAGGACTGAAAATTATATTCAGTTTCCAGGTGGAGTTTTAAAGACAGTCATAATGTAAGTAAGGAGCAACAATAACTCCTAAATGTGAATCTGCAGCCCGTGGCTATAGGAGAGGCACTGCTGGCTTCTGAGAAGGCTTGTTGGCTATCTGTGGACAATCTAGACATCTGGTTGTGCTTCAGGAAGACCAAGTGGAGAACCAGGTCCCCTGTTTTGCATTTAATTACTGCTAAAAAGTTACAACCAGTGCATTGTGATGCAACCTTTGCAAGTGTCAGTGGTGATTAAATTATTGCAACACTATTGCAATACTATGGCGAGACTATGTCTTAGATTTATCTGGAAAGTACCAATGCAGAATTTGGCAGATTGGTTTTGATTTTGCTTCCAGGATGCATTTCTCAAGGAGCTCATGGTGTAAATGCTTTGCTGTTCATTCTCTGAATTCCTGGGTTGAGTTTGCCCTTTAAACAGCCTGCAACCTATCTCTTTGCAGCCATCCCTCCTTTCTATGCTGGAGTACTGTGGCAGAGGTAGGAAGGATTTAGAGACTCATTTGGAAGTACAGAAGAGGTTAAACCAAGAAGACTTTCCTGTGAGAATACCAACCTTGTTCCTTGTTCCTACCTCTGGTTTTGGAAAACTCAGATTGATTGAACTTAAATATGTGTTCAAAGGCCTGTTGATTTCTTAGCCTTTTGAGAGCATAGAAAGATTTGCCAGTGGGGCACACTTGGATGCTTGGGTAATCCCCAGTTTGAGGAGGGTCAGTGTAGCCTTTGTAAAAGGAAGCTTGGCTTGAACAAACCTGATAACATACTTAGAAGAGTCTTAGAGACACCTGGCTAAGTCATCCCATTGGCTGATTATTGTTAGCTTTTCAGAGGCTTTTTACAGACTTTGTCACCATGAACTGTTAAGGAACCTAACATAAGAAGGTGCTTACATGGATAAATACTTGATAATTGTGAGAAATGGGACTCATGAATAAATCACCAATTCTTGGAGTGCAGTGAGGTCAGCAGGGGATTAAGTGTGGATCTGTGGTGGGACCTTTAATGTTCAGTGAGCAGTGACATGAGAAAATTTATTGCTGAAACTGAATTACTCAAACCAGCAAAGATGAAGGACATCTGTGAAGAGCTGTAGGAGGATCTGCTGGATGACATTCAAGGTAGATAAAAATAATATGATACAAATGGGGGAAAAAACCAGTCTTAAATCAATCTGTTAAATGGCAATTTCTGAGCTGACCATTGCCACTCAGGACTGAGATTGTGGGTGCACCACAGATGTTTGAAAATATCAGCTCAATACTCAACAGACGTCAAGGAAGCATGTAAAACAGTGGCAGTTACTAGGGGAGAAAGCAAAACAGAGAGTATAATTGTGCTGTTCATTTAAATCCGTAAGTCTCTCAATTGTTTTAGTTCTTTCATACTGTGAACTAGAAAAGAGCCAGAGAAGGTCCACAAGGGTACAGAGCATCTTTCTGAATGAGTTGTTGCTAATGATGTCAGGGACACCCTGTGAAGCCAGTGAAGTGGGTCTGCCCCGGTGTGCCAGCCCTTTCCCTGGCTCATCTGAGGCTATGACTGTGGCTAGCTGCTGCCTATTTGTTTTAGACTTGTCCCAGAGTGCAGCTGTGAAAGGCACTGGTATTTAGTGGATTTGAGGACAAGGCTGTAAAAGTAAACAGAAGTAATTTTGTTGAAAGTATCCACTCCACTTCATAGTGGCAAAATCAATCAAAAGCTGGTTTTCCATGTTGTTTCTCAGGTGTAAACTAACTCCCTACCGTAAGTGAATAGCATGTAAAGCCTAGGAATAGAGTGTGAACCAGATTTTACACAAGACTTCCTTACAAACCAGCAAGCTGCAGCTGCAGAAGTGAAGTTTTATGTCTCTTTGTGTAGTAGAAAAAGGGAAAAGCTCAGTGCGATCAGCTGTGTCTGGCGGCCAGGAGAGACAGAGGACAGAGAGCCATTTTCAAGGTAAAATGCCATCAGTTATGCTGCCAAGATCTAATGTCTCAGATGCAGAGGGAATGCATTTCCCACTCTTCCCATTTTTTTTCCATCTTGCAGCCTCTCTTTTTTTTTTTTTTTTAATTAATTTTGGCAGTAACATAACCCCTGAAATCCTGCCATTTACTGCTTTAAAAATTTCTCCTGAAAAGAGGGAGGGAGGCATGGAGAAAGCAAGGAGTAGAGGGAGTATGAAAACCTAATGGAGCTGATTGCAAGAGTACATAACTGACATTTTTTCTGCAAAAATAATCTGTAATTCATTTTTGTGATGAGTCCATTTTTCTCTCAGGCCTTGTGGGAGAATAGAAGATGGCTGTTCAGTAGAGATTACTGATGATTTCAAAGTAACAACAGGACAGCTAGGCAGAACTAAACATATTGGTATTTTAGGGGGTTTCCTTGAAGAAGGTGTAACATGATAATTCCTTAAACCTTTAAAGCATGAAATGTTTTAAAGATGCAACCATGGAAACACATACATATTAAGTAAAGATTCTTCATGTTTTGGGCTGAACAGTATCATAGATGATGAGTAAAGGGCACAGCATGCTTGTCCTGCCCCAGCAAGATGCACCATCTGGTCTGTGTTTGTTCCCAGCAGCAATTTGGGCCAGGTCTCTACCCGTTGGGTTTGGGTTGGCAGAAACCTTTGAAGGTCATCTATTCCAACCCACCTGCAATGAGCAGGGACATCTTCAACTAGATCAGGTTGCCCAGAACCACATCCAGCCTGGCCTTGAATGTCTCCAGGGATGGCACATCCACCACCTCCCTGGGCAGCCTGTGCCAGTGTTTTACCACCCTCATTGTAAAGAATCTTCTCCTCACACCCAGCCTGAATCTCCCCTCTTTTAGTTTAGAACCATTACCCCTCAACTTATCAAAACAGCCCTGGCTAAAAAGTCCCTCCCCATCTTTCTTATAGGCCACTTTCAAGAACTGAAAGGCTGCAATAAGGTCTCACAGGAGCCTTCTCTTCTCCAGGCAGAACAACTTCAACTCTCTCGGCCTTTCCTCATAGAAGAGGTGCTCCATCCCTCTGATCATTTTTGTGGCACTCCTCTGGACCCTCTCCAACACATCCATGTCTTTCCTGTACTGAGGATTCCAGATCTGAATACAGCACTCCAGTTCGGGTAGAGCAGAGTATAGAACAGAGCAGAGAAGAGGGGCAGGAGAGGGGCAGGATCAGCTCCCTTGACTTGCTGGCCACGCTCCTTTGGATGTCGGCCAAGATATGATTGGCCTTCTGGGCTGCAAGTGCACATTGCCTGCTTGTGTTCAATCTTTCATCCACCAGTACCCCCAAGTCTTTCTCCTCAGGAGTGCTGTCAATCCCTTCATTTACCAGCCTGTATTGATACCAGGGGCAGCCCTGATCCAGGACCCTGCACCTGGCCCTGTTGAACCTCATTATTGTCCCCTGTGCCTTGGGGCAGATGGAATTGGGATAGCCTCTCCCTGCCTACTTCTTTGACATCCCTATGCACCTGCTGCTGCCCTCATCTGGTGCTCAGCAGCAGCTTTGTGGAAGCTGAGTAACCATTTGCAGGATGGACCTGATGCAAGCTCTTGTGGAACTCTTCCCTGGAGGATGCAAAATAAAGGAAAAGTTATGGGAACCCCTCTCTATACCTGTGGCTCACTGCAAGTTTGAAAACGATAGATAGAAAGCAAGCAGTAGAAATATTTCTGGTCATTGTTTCTGCTTCAGTGGGGAGACCTTGGAAGGGAGGATGTGTCCTTGCACCTTACTGATAAAAGCCAGGGGTGTACATGCCAGCCATTGGGAAATAGTGGTAGTTGTGGTCTGCAGCATTAACAGTTAGGAATGAATAGGAGTGCCATCATCAGTCACTGCACTGTGCTTAACTGGTAGCAGAGTCCATCCTTCCCCATGCTCTGCTTTCCCATTATAGGGCTTTCCTGCCTGCTGGTCAGGGCCTTGGCAGCTGCCTGCGCTGCTGTGCTGCTCTTTGTCCAGCTCATCAGTTTCCTCTCCTAAAAACAAACCCCTTACAATTAATACTGATAGACATGAGCTTCCTCTTTATTATTTCCTGCTGTAATTGATTCACTCAGCTTTTGTCCAGTTGGTTTCAGTTGAAGCACCAGTTGGGCTAGCCAACTTTCAGGTGCTTGGAGAGGAAATGCGGAGTTTACCTTTGTGTAGCACTGAGTAACAAGATATGCACACTATGGTCCATATTTTCAGAGGGAAGAGGAAAAGGGGGGGAAAAAAGGGAGGCCAAAAATGATTCTTGTGTAAAGGATATGGATGTTTTCTGTCTAAATATGCTGCACCATGCACATCCTGATATTCTCAAGCAGGATATCTTTAAATGGATACTGACAGCTGATTTATGCTTGGTACTAAGCTGTTTTTGAAGGGACATATGTGTAAAAGAAAATGAGAAAGATATTATGGCAAAATATAAAAGGAACTGTTGTTTTCTTAAATGACCACATGTTTTTGAAATTTAAACATCTCTCTGCAGTGTTGGAAAACTGTAGCAACAATATTGTGCTGTTGCACAAGACCTACTAAAATGACACGAGGAAGAAACAGAAGTAAAATTTATTTTTTCCATTGTCCAGCAGAAGGGGAAAGGAGGCTGCAGGTTGTCACACAGTGCAGCCTCTCCTCAAAATAGGCTCCACCACATTCACCTGGTTCAATCATACTGTCTATCTGAAAGAGCCAAAGGCTACTTTTTTGAGGTGATAGCTAAATTGTCCTTTTAAACTGCACCACACTGCAGGCTCTGAAGCAGCACAAGCCTCCCTTGGAAATCAGTCAGTGGGCAGGTATGGCTCATTCTAAGTTGCAAAAATACAGCATTGCTCATCTTTCTCGTGTCTTGGGTGCTGATGCTACCGAAGAGGTAGCAGTAGTGCTGATGATGGTGCATGAGGACTAGCCTTTTGTCCACAGATATCTTTGTAAATTCCTGCCTGGACTGTTGCAGGGTGACAAGCTTCCAGCAGCTGCAAGTAGTGCAACATGGGAAGAGCAGACCAGCAGCGTAAAACTGGTGTTGCAGGGTCCCACTGGGGGATTTTGCTTTTGACAAGGTGCAGAGGAGTGGCTGGAGTGCATCAGGTGACCTGGGAGGTATCTGCTGGTCTAGTTTTATCTCAAAAGAAATCATTGGTGCCTTCTGGGGCTGCTCTTGCCATGATGAATCAAGGGGTGGGAAGTGGTGCTTTCATTGTACCACCATGAGATGCCATGAGATGCAGTGCTCTCAAGTACTAATGTAAAAGATACCAAAATGTTCAATTTAACAGCAGCTGAGCAAACAGTCCCGAGGGCAGAGGGGACCCTGCATGGCAGTGATTCCTGTGCCACCCTGAACCCATCAGACCCTCGCATTCATGCGTTGTGGAGCACATCCCCACAGCGCTGCTGAGAGCTGTCTTGCCCCCAGTAAAAAATAGTGACATTCACTTCACAACTGCCTGTTTCTATATGTGAGCAGCCTCTGCCTTATCTCTGAGGCATTTTTTAAATTCCCAGCATTGTAGCATGCTCTCTTACTCTCCCAGGCATCTCACATAACTGTGTGCCTCCCTGCCATGCAGTGCTAAGCACCTTGTTACTGTATGTCTGAAGGAAAGTCTGGAATAACCTTAGTTTTCTATTTAAAAAGCAGCTGCTGGTCGCTGCAATTGTCCAATTGTCCATTGTCCAAATGTCCCAAAAGGAATGCTTTATAGTTGATCTACGTCCTTATGTGTGTAATATTACTGAGGACAGGATAAGCCAGATCTGGAGGTCTATGAATAATGCTGTATTGTGAGAGACTTCCACCTTTTCTTTTGTGGCAGACAGAAAGTGCGTGTCAGTAGAGAAGGCAAGGCTCTCAATTACGTTTGCCAAGTGTGTATTTAAATTTTTAGGCTCGTACCAGATGTGCTTCAGAAAATTGAATATTTAGGGGATTTTTTACACGGTTCTATTAAGGGATTAGGAAATATTGACATCATTAAAACAGGCAAGGAAACATTTATTACGCTGTCAAAAAGCATTGCACCCCAGATAAATCCACTGTTTCTATGCCTCAGACTCTGCTTTCCTGTAACTCAGGGGATGTCAAGGACCGTAAAGCAATGGAAGAGTCACTGAGACAGCTGGGTTGTATGGGCTGGCATTTCACTTTTAAAAAGAGCTTAGGCAGGCACATGCTGGGAGTGATGTCTTTCAGCTATTCATTCCTACCATTCAGGTGGACCAGGCACCTTTGGCGTTTCCTACTAATTCTTCGGGTTTGTGATGGCTCTAGTGAGGTAAACACAGACATGGTGAGTCACTTTGGCTGAAAATCAGGGCCTAAAGTTTAAAAATTGATATTTGGTTAAAATGCTGATTCAAAAATGTTTGGTATTAAAAAAACCCAACCCAAACCCAAACAAAAAGCCTTGCTTGTGAAAGAACTTAGGCTGCAAGCAGAGATTCCAGGAGTAAGATCTCTAGAAAATAATTTAATTTTTCTATACTTTGTAACATAATATTGCTGGCTAAAGCTTGATCAATTAACCCTTGCTTTTCACATCTGCTATTCATAAGGAGAACCTCTATTAAAGAAGAAAAATGTATAAAGGGTATAATAGTTGAGTAACTGATAGTATCGCACCTTTGTGCTTTATAACATTATGCTTGTAAAAATCTGCTTTGTGTTGTATCTCTTGTGAAACAGAGCAGTGCTGAAGTTTGACTGGGAAAAATTTAGGTTCTACATGGAGGAGAAAAAGCTGTAGTAGCCAATGAAACTGGAATGTGGAGACTGTTATACCGGATTATGTCTATCATCCATCTAGTCTAGCATGCCACATCTGAGAGCTGTCAGTGCCAGATGCTTCAGATGAAAGCGCAAGAAACTTGCAGACAAGGGATCATCTTGATTATTGATAATTATAGTTTTACTTAAGTGGAGAATGTTTTAATGCCTTTTCCAAAATGCTTTTCCTTGTTGTATTCAGAATTTCTATAAGCATCTAGCCCTTTCTGAATGTTGTCACATATTTTATTTTAGGGTCTATATGGTAATAGATCCCATGGATTAATCCTATCTTATGTGAACATTTTTTTCAGTACCATTCTGATCATTCAATATCATATAAACCTTCTTGTGAGGGAAGATAAATAACAGAAGCTCTTTACATAATTTCTTCCTATAAGTGTGTGTTCCGTCTATGTTTTATAATGCCCTGCTTTTTGTCAGCACTATGAGATGAAAACTCTGAACCTTAAAAGTAGAAGAGAAAAAAAAAAGATTCAGGAGGGGAAAATTGCTCATATTTTTGCTGGGTTGAACTATTCAAAGCACACAGACAAATACTTAAGTGTTCTTCTGGAACAGAGCTTAGAACAGTAAAAGTGAGTTACAAAAAAGTGAGTCTTGGCTTGGTAACAGTCTTAAAATCACAAAATTTGGCTTGGATTTTTCCCCCCCCCGTATTTGAGAAATTGACAATACAGTAAAATTCTTGTTGATTGAAACATGTTAGCTACAACATTTTGTTTTGGTTTTGCATCATATGTCAAAAATGCAAAAGAAATGGATTTTGGAGGAGAGAGAATTTTCTGCACATCAAAATGTTTGCTCTTTCATGAAAAGGAATGTTAGAATTGGGTCTTTCACTTCCCCTGAGAATGAAAAAAAAAAAGTCTAGGTGGTGGAGCCAAAATCAATGCATATCTTTTTTATACACCTGGAGGTTGCTTAACCTGTCTTACACAAAAATACACATGAGAGAATGGGGAAGAGTGGAGAGAGAGTGATGATATGGGTATAACAGATTTCATGTAGCAGAGGTGTTCTTGATACACTTGCAGATGATTTCTAGAGCACTGAGATGTTTAAAACACATCTGTTTGAGGAGTTGCCACTGACACATATAGTTAAATTATAATGCTTACTGCTCCTGTGGTTTGAAAATGATTTTTGTTGTTTGGAGGGAGGAAGGGGTGGTGGCAATTTTTATTTTTGGTAGGATGCCTGTGCAATGAATAGAAGAACAAGGAAATTAGGAAAAGTAGCAAAACAAAAGCAATCAACAACACAGAACTGTATAACTAAAAATATATATGCCTCTATTTTTTACCTGCCGTGTTTCTTGAATCATGTGAACCATTGTAAACTGCTTTTCACTAGTTATGCGAACAGCTCAGTAAAACTCAGTCTGTTCAGACTGGATATGCAGATATTCTGGAAGTCAAACTCTCAAAATTTTATTGTTAAGACTCCAGTGAATATTAAGATTCATTTGAAAGATATATACTCTAACAAGGCACTAGAACAGGTTGCCCAAGGAAGTGGTCAATGCTCCATCCCTGGCAGTGTTCAAGGCCAGGTTGGATAGAGCTTTGGGTGGCATGGTCTAGTGTGAGGTGTCCCTGCCCATGTCAGAGGATTGGAACTAGATGATCTTAAGGTCTTTTCCAACCCTAACTATTCTGTGATTCTATGGTTCTGTGACACTCGCTGCTCCAGGGGGTCTCCAGGAGTCATGGTGAAGCCATCTAGGCAGGCGCCAACACTGCATCTAGAATCAGAAAAGCTAAATCTCTGAAAGTCCTGATCATCTGATATGTCCAAAGAAAGGCATTTGAAATCTAGGAAATGAGTTACACTCCTAGAAGTTTGAAATTGGTTTTCTCCATGTTGTTTGTATTGTTAACTAAATTTCAAGGAATTTTTATTGCCTGTATTCCAGTTTTAGGCTTCACTTGACCAAAAGTAGATTAGTTTTCATCCAAGTAGGGGTGCTTCCAGGGAAGAAAACCATATTTGTTGTCCAGACTATACTGACTCATGTGATAGTGAGCAATGCTTTTGTAAGCATTTAACAAATACAGATCAAGAAAGAAAGTGTCCTGACTTTAGTATTTAAAAAGCATCTTTGTCCCACTAAGAAAACAGTTAAAAAAAGTGTTTACTTCATACCTCTTCCCTTAAGTTATTGCTATGTTAAACAAGCTTTCGCTGCCAGGAGCATTCGTATTAAAAAATGGAAAGGTTTACAATACAGTAAGTAATAGCTTCTGTGATGTATGAAGAATATTTTAAATTAAGTGAATAGTTAATTTTGCACACTCTGGAAAAGCATATTTAAACTGTTTTGACATGTCCAGACGCTTGTTTTAGAATCATAGTCTTTCCAGACATTACTCAATCCACCTGACATTGGAGAAGTAGGATTTGTCACCAGTTCCTGGTCTAATGTGTTTTCATGCTGAATTCAGAAACTCTTAACTTTATTAATGTTGAGTTGTTGATACTAAAAATACATTTTTTTTCCAGAGCCCAATCTATGCCAGTAGACTTTACTCATGGTGAGAATGTGTGACCTGATACAAATGGAAGGGGTTGGGAGTAGAACCATTAGGGGATCCCTGCGTCAGTAATTTCTAACTACTTTGCCATGAGTATAAGCTTATTGTTTCAGATATTTGCAGTTCTGTAATTGGTAAGAAGCAATTATCCATGGGAATTCATTAGAGGTTATTATTGAGTAAAGAC
>NW_009935979.1:55526-56112 GCF_000696875.1 Nestor notabilis
ACCCTGCACAACTGTGCTCTTTTAACAAATGATATTTAAAGTGATTTATGTCAGATCTGTCGATTTTCAGGAAGTCATATCTTGGAAAAGACTTCCTTAGATGCGTTACAGAGTCACAGAGTGGCTGAGGCTGGTGGGGACTTCTGAAGGTTGTTTTGTCCAACCCCCTCTGCTAGCACAGAGAGGCTGCTCAGGACCCTCTCCTGACAGATTTTGATATTTCCAACACTGAGATGCCACAGCCTCCTGGGGAAACCTGTGCCAGGGTTTGATCAGCGTCATGGTAAAGAAGTTCATTTGGTTGTTTGGTTTGGTTTGTTTTTTTTCTTATTTTAAGTGGAATTTCCTCCATCTCAGTTTACAACCATTGCCTCTTGTCCTGTTGCTGGGCACCACTGAGCTCCATCTCCTTTGATTCTCCCCCTTAGTGGTTTATATGATGCTAAATCTTCATAACCCATCAGTTATCTGGGCTTTCTGTGAAGCTCCCTTCTCTCAGGACCATGGACTCCATCTAGACCATCTCATGGTCACTGCAGCCAAGGCTGCTGCTGACCTTCACACTCCCAACCAGCACTTCCATCCT
>NW_009935979.1:56143-74407 GCF_000696875.1 Nestor notabilis
AGCAGAACATCTCCATCTATTGGCACCATGACCACCTAAGCTGGGAGTGGACATCAGCGTGCTACAGAAACCTCCTTGGCTGCTTATGCCCCACTGCATTACTCTTTGGAATATTACTGGAGTGGTTGAAGTTCCTCATGAACATGATGGTCTGCAGACAAGAGGTGTCTTCCAGCTGACCAAAGAAGGCCTCACCTGCCTCTTCATGACCAGGCAATCTGTAGCAAACATCTACCACAACATTGTTGCATTGGTTTACTCTCTAATCCTAATTTATGAACTCTCTGCTGGTGATTATGTGTCACGTCTCTCCCCTTTTTAAAGTCCTCCTCTTCAGGTTGGTTTGCCTGTATTACTTGTAGGTAACACAAAATCACATCTTAATGTTGCAATTGTAGTTTTAACATGTGTTATCAGGTTGAGATAAACCCTAGATTTCTTTTTAGCTCCTAACATGAAACTCCAGACTGCTTTATATTTATTTACACTCCTTTGTGCCTATTATGCTCAGTACTTAATGAAAGTGGATGTAAAAAACCCCATTATGTTGGAAAAAAAATTGTTTGATAAACACAAAATGTGTAGGTCCCTCTGAGATGTCTCATTTGGATTGTTATTTTGAACAGCCTTTTTGCTGTAAAATCCTAATGCTTCGGTGGATTTTACCTCAGTTCTGCTGCTTGAAAAAACCTCTGTGTGAATGTGCAGGCCTAAGTAGGAAGAGGTGTAGGATTTCCCTCAAATGACTGTATCAATGCAAAAAGATTTTATCCTCCATTCAACATGTGTTTTTTGGCTTCTTCAGTTGTAGGACTTTACAAAGTCTCTTTGCCCCCATCACGCATATTTCTGGGCTTCTTTTTGTCCCCTGAATAAGGAGACTTTAGAGTCACAAACGTTGAAATAATTTATTCGAGGGATTGATTTCCTTATCCTCTGCTTTTTCTGGAACAAAATATTGTAGGGCAATTCTTAACTATTTCACCTCATGGCTTCAGAAACTCCCCTCAGTATAATCTCCTTAATCTTCTTTTACTGTTGTAACTACTTCCTGTTAAGGCAAAGAAAAGATCTCTTCCCACTCCAACAAAGACAATGTTTCTTTTCTTTTCTCTCTCTCTCTCTTTTTTTTTCCCCCTAAAAAACCCAAAACAACCCAAACCAACAGGAAATCAGAATAAATGTGCTCTTGTAGCACATATACGTTCACATGCTCTAGATGCTGTGCTTAGTGTAGTCTAGCCATGGGTACCATGGACCATCTGCTGTGCTGCTGATGGAGTGAGACCCACACACTCCACTCCATACAGCCAACAACAGCAACAGCAAAAGATCAGGGAAACCTCAGATGGCACACCTTTGGAGAGCACTGTTCCTCTGTGATGTGGGGAATGTTATCTGCCTTGTTACAGGACATCTGCACGGTCGGCTGGCGGCCACCCCCCATCCTCTTTAATGTGAGTCTGGGTTTGGCTGGTGCACCCTGTGCCCAGCTGAGGTTTCTGCACTGAGCATGGGGGCTTGAAGGGGCCTCTGCAAAGACATGGTGGGGAAGGAGGGCTGCATGAAGCAGAGCCTTGTGTGAGCGGCAGAATGATTGCAAATGTGGGTTGTTTGCTGTTGTTTCAATTTGGCTTTTCTAACTGCACCATTTTTTCACTCATTGAGCTTTTCCACAGTCAGCACTGCAGATGCCAGTAGTTGTTCCTGTGAAATACTTGGGATTCTGGTCGGTATCAGCCGACATCATTTCCAGAAACAAAAACAGTGTCCACAGCCCCTCTGTAGTGTTTCCAGAAACATGTTAGCTTGGACAGAGGACTAAAGGGTCAAAAATGCAAAAATAGTCTGAATGTCAGCCTGAAAAACAAAAGGATTTGCAACCTGCTATTTCATTCAGCTCAGCAAAAGCTGCTTAAGGTAAGGGCCTGAATTATTTTCCTACATAGGGTGTGTCACTACTTTGGTTTAAAAATGCCTCTTTAGCCTGCCCAGCTCCTGCAGTTGTGGTGTTAGGGAGGGGTTCAGGTGGTGTATCACGAGGTGCTGAAATGAACCATTTGCAGAATGGGCGGAAAGGAGCTTCTGGTGAAGGTCACATTGTCAAGGAGCATCCGTGTTGGACAGCCACCATTACTTTTTGCAGAGGTATAGCTGTCACCTGCTTTTGGCTCTCACAGTGTGTTTTGAACAGATAGGTGGTGCCGGTCCCTGCTGTGTCAGCAGAGACCTGGGAGTGGAGGAGACAGGCAGGGGAGCACTGGTCCCATCCCAGAGGTGTTTGGGCTCAGGTCCTTCCTCTACCAAAGACATCTCTTTGTCAACGGACCTGCTCTAACCCAGCAAATCCTGACACTCAGTGAATAAGAGAACAGGCAGCAATAAAACTAAGCCTGCACAGTTTCATTAGCTGCTGCTTAGCCATTGCCCAGGTTTCACACAATAAATAAGCAGGCAGTTATCAGCATACCCCATGTCTCAGGCCAGTACTGCCAGACAGGCTGCAAGGAACAGCGGTGGCTGGTGTAGGAGGGAGAAGCAGGCAGCAGCAAGCAGGGAAGAGGTGGGGGAGGGACGCAGAGCCAGGGGGATGATGCTGAGAAAGGGAATGGTAGGAAGGTATGCATCAGCTTCTGGGGTAGCAGGGGTGCAGGCCTGCATGGGAATGTTGTGTGATGCAGTTTGGGGATTCACTTGGGAGACCTGAACTGGTCTGAAGACACATCCTGAGTTTTCACATCCTCATACTATGGTACACTGTGATATACACTGATGTTAGGCCCTACATGGCATTTGGCCTATGGATCTCAAAGCACACACTTGACCAAGGTACCATGGTCTAATTATCCCAATTATCAAAAAAAGGATGAAAGGAGGCAAAACTGCTCATCTCTGGGGCAGAGCTGGGTTCAGCCTCCAGTCTCCGCCTGAGCCACAGCAAGGCATGGCTCTGTGGCCAGGGTTGCTCAGGGGCCCAGGACCAGTCCTCAGAGGTACAACCACTTGTTAGTTATACTTGAGTCCTGTTCCTCCTCTCCTCTGCTGGTATCTGCTCCTGGCCAGGGTTGGAGGCAGGGTGTTGGGCTAATTCAGCACACACCCAGGAGATGTATCCTTGGGTCTTTGTACTCTTAGTCTGAGTTATTTTATACTCAAAGAGGAGACATATGTCCTGCTGCTGTCAGCTTAAGCAGGTCTACTGTTTGCCATGTTCCTCTCCAGAGGTTCTGCCCTGGTGCACTCAGTGAGGCTGGCATTGTCTGGCACAAGTATTCACATTCAGCACATCCACCAGTGACACTGGGACAGTGGGACCCTTGTTTTCAGTATGTTATACATCTCTGGCTAAGTTACTTGCCATGAAATAACTGTTTATTCCCATAAAGGAAAAACAGGGTCTGAAGCAAGACACAGCAGCCTGTACCCCGTGACTATCATGGGCAGGGCTTTCAGACACACATGAGAAAGCACCTCCAGTCCACCCACTACAGTTAGAACAACATACCACGCTTTTACTTTTCTGTCTCCTATCTCCTATCTAGTTATTTATTTTTTGCTGGATTATATTCTACTGTGCCTCTCAGGTGTGCTGCAAGCTGGGGTAGCTAAAGAGAAAGGAATGAGATTCAGTGAAAAGAGACGTCTCCAACACACGAGCACTCCTTCCTTCTCCTCTGGTCCTCATATGGTTCCAAAAAAGCTCCTGGCTTCCTCCATCCTTATGTGAGTGCTTCCTGGAGATTCAGTGGAACAAACTCTGGTGATCATCAGCATAGACTAGTGCAGGGAAAGCAAGACTCACAGAAAGACTGTAAATATTTCTATTAATGGAAAATAAGAAACCTAATCCACCTTATTTTTATTTGTTCCATTTCTATTCCTGAAAACATAGTCCAGTATGTTTCACTATTCTCCTTTTCATCAGATATCTTTAAGGTGCATGTGTGGCATCGTTGTGATCACTGTCTTTTTACCCTCACACTGGGTAGTGCATCAACATATGCTGGAAAGAGGTTTTCCTCTGAAGGAACTTGCACCACAAATGTGGCAGAAGGTGTTGGGCAGCAGCTTTGTTATCCTTCAGTTACAAATGGGGACCTGAGACACAGCAAGAATCACCCAAGAAAAAGCTTTCATCCCATTGTCTTGAGGCCCTGTGCCAGCAGCTCCAACAAAGGAGCATCCTGTCTCCTGTACCAGATATTTCATTTCTTTACCTGGGCTAGTGTCTCCTTCAGGTCCCTGGGCCATAAATTTGGTGGCCTCCATTCCTGTCGCAAGAGCGGCTCTGGGACTGCACTGGATTATAGTGCATCAAGGAGGAATAGGAGCCCCAGGACCATGAGCTTATGTTGCCCTGATGGCTTCACATGAACTTAACACCTTCATGTTCAACATTTTTGAGACTTGTGGCTTGTAACTATATATTTAATAAATACCCTCTGCTAGTCATCCTACTTCTCCCCTGCTTGTGGTGTCTGTTCCCACCCAACCAGGATTAATCTCCTCAGTAGCAGGAACCTGAGTGATTATCACTGTGAGAGCAGTTAAGACACTCAGTTGCCTATGGTAGAGTAAAACCCTCAGAGACATGAGTAAGTAGAAGACAGCTACATGGCAGATGTTTATATATATGCACACACACATATATACACACACTCTCCCTCTCTAATTTCTTGACACATGGAGAGCAGCTACACATGCAGCACACTTTGTATTGTACATCAACTTCAAACATAGACCAAATCAGCCGTGGAAATGGCAGCAATTATGGTAAGCTGAAACCAAACAAACTGCAGCAACCTAATAGTTTCAATGGCAGAAAAAAATCCCACATCACCCAGCTGCAGGAGCTGATAGACAAGCCTCAAGGCAGCTTATGGTTTCCTGGCTGTCATCAACTAGCAGCTCAGATACTTGATATAATGAATAATCAGTGTTTGAACTGATGGAAGTGACCTTAAAACATGCTGGGGAGGGGGAAATTTTCACAGTGTGCATTGGGCAGTGGAAATTGTGGTTTGAATACATTTACATGGTAAATGTTTGTATTACAGGGTGAAATTAAAGCAGGGTGAAAATAAGGGCTGTAGGTCACTACATGGCCAAAATAGGGAGGTGTGTATATATATATGAAACCAGAGAAGGAGCTCTGTAGATAATAGAAGTTTATGTAGATGAACATTGCAAGTTGTCCTTCTCCTGAGATCTTTATGTCAAAACAAGCTGGTGAGAAGCAGGAGGGAAAGTCTACAGTGGACACCTGAGTAAAGGCATTAAAGTTGTCTACTTAGCAGCACATTAACAGGACAGGGAGCAACTCTTTTCCTTCCTTCCTCCTCTCCTGGAGGGAATGTCAGAGACTTGCCTGACGTGGTGATGGTGGGGAGGAGATGGCCACCTCCACCCGCCTCCTTGTTCACGCTGCTCGGTGCTTTGACAGGGAAGGTGGGCAGCTTTCACTGACCATGGAGGGTTAAGGCAGCGAGCAGAAAAAAGGCAACTGAGGGGTGCCATTATGTGGGTCTGAAAGGAGGAGGCTGACTGGCTTTCCATGCTTCTTCTGCATCTGCTGGAGGCATCAAGCCTGTGAGGAACCTGGCAGGACTGCGCTCACCTTCTGCCAAGATGTCTGTAAAATCGTGTTCCTGAGTTGCTTTGTGTTTTGTAGCTGGCCTGGTCACTGTCCAGAAGCCAGGCTTTAGAGGAAACAAACCAGAACAAAACAAAATGCACTGTGCAGATGTTACAGCCAGGACTGTTAGCATGTGTAAGAGGCTTTTCTAGGATTGCAGAGACGTAAAGAGGAAAAAGAAATGAGGTACTGGCTTGGGGAAGGGCTTTTGTTACATACCTCTGCTCTTGTCCCAGGAACTGCTGCCTTTTAATTAAAAAATGACCTCTTGGGAAATTTGGAACATGGACAGCTTTTTTTGCTAAAAGACCACTACTCACTTTTCCCTCTTTGCCTGGTTAATTTAGGTTAAATTTAAAGGAAATAACTTGAGGTTTGGAATCAAATATCTCTAGAGAGCAGCTCAGTAGTATGGTATGGAATGATGCCAATAGCTGGAGAGATCATCTAATTAGAACTGAGGTAAGTAAGGAAAAGCCAGGGAAACCAATCCAAAACTTTTCTATATGCATTGCTAGAGGTCTGTTTTTCTGCTGCATTGTGTTTTACAACGCAGTGTGCAGCCACATTGAAGGAAGGTAATGTTAGCAGATAAAAATAACTATTTTTAGGGTACTCTGCACTTGGTGGCAGGCTCACAGATACAGCTGCCCACTGTGTACCCTGCTACCTCTTTTACCCTTCTGTGATTTAGGGTGATTTACTCCTCAGGCAAAAAGGGAACATGCACCTCACATTTACCATGGCATGCTGGTAAGCCTTCAAGGTACCTTGAAGCAGCTGGTGCAGTTTTGAAATTCTCACTTCTGCTTGCCCAGATGTAGCTTGTTCATGTGCCTGGTTGCTCTGGCAAGAGCATCACTTTAAAGGGACAGAAAGACCTTCTTCTTTAGGGCTGGTGAGGAAATAGTAAAGACAGCAGAGGTCTGTACTGGGAAATACTGTGTTTTGCAGACATAGAAATGAAGAGTTTCTTTTTTCCTGTGTGCTCTTACCACAGATACACTACACCACCATTGAAATGCTTCACATCCTTACCTAGTTTATAGTCTGTGTTGTGGGGTAGGGAGGGTGAGAGATCAAAGCCCTCTTTAAATCTCCAAACCACAGCAGAAGTGGCTGCATGAGTGGAGAGCCACGCTGCTCCACTTCTTCACTTCCAGCCTGACCAGTCTTGGTTGGCTTGTAAATGCAGCCTGAACTCTGGGCTACTGAGACACAGCCCTCTTTTAAGCTGGAGCTTCTTCACATTGCCAGCAATGGTGGTGATTGATTTGATGAGGACCACAGACCCTTGGCAAATGGGCTGCGTCTGCACTTGGCAAGCCTCCTGCTGTTGAATTAGGCTGAAGTGAGGTTTCTGCACTGTGGTCACAAAGGACCTGATTTACAGAGAGGCTCAGAACTGACCAATCTGCAGAGCTGATTTTCCTGGTAATTTTAAAGAACTAAAAAAACCATTTGAAACAGGAAATGAGGAATATGCACAAGTGAAATTCCCCTCCGCTCCCCTGGCTGGCCTTAATGGCTCTGTTTTTCCTCTGTATGACTGCCCTTGACTTTCTCTGTAACTGGTGTTATTCTGTCAGAAAGAAGATGATGTGTTTGCCCAGACAATCACAAACGAATAAGAAAACAGAAATCCTTATTTTCTTCAATTTCTTGAGCCCATCTGCTCAAATATAGCTATTCCCTGCTGCTGTGAGGGAGCTCAGACATTCGGCATCTGGCAGGTAAAAGTTATACATGATAAAAAGTCCTAAAATAAATCATGTCCCAAACGTGTATAAAATGTAAACAAATCATTGGATGCAAAAAGTGTTTACAGCAGACAAGTGTATTTAGAGCAGCACCTCTTTTCTTGGCCTCGCCTTCTTATCCAAAGGAAAATCAGATGATTTTGCAGGGATGTACTGTGCCCACAGAGGCAGGGAGTGATGCTGGGGAAGCTGAGCGCTCGTTATCTTAATAACGCACCAAGCCTGGAACATTTAAAAAAATAGATGTAGTCTTTGGAAAAACCACAAAACAGACAAAAATATATATGCTCATCTTCTAATCTGGTCAAAAGAAACAAGTAATTCCAAGCACTTCTTCAAAAGTACTCTTTTTCTCTGTAAAATAGAATACTGCAGTTCTGGTGAAAAGTGCCTATGAAAATCAAGTGTTACCAGAATGCTATTTTTGTGAAAGAAAGCCTTTTGCTTACTTTACTAAAATCTCATGTTTTCACAGAAATTGTGAACTTGGCAGGTCTTTCATGAAGTAAATATTTACCTTTCTTACCACAAAGTGTCAACACTGCTTTGGGCCAAACTGTTACCTAGGTGTTAGTTCATTTTTACTATCTATCTTGGTCAATTTCAAAAAGTAAGAAATGACAACAGTTTAAAATTAAATCTAGTAATGAAAATGAATTAATTGACATATATGTCCAGGTAGCACACATTCGTCTTCAACGCTAGATTACTAGTAGGCTCATAAGTCTGTCATTAAGCCCCTAAGCGTATACACAGGCATCTAAATATTTCTTTCAATTCCAAAGCACAGGATAAGGCACACATTTTAAGTGTCCAGATCCATCAATGCAGACTTTATTGGACCATCAGTCAGGTGAAGCAACCAACAGTAGAAGAAAACAGTCTGGCAAACACTCCTGTGGATAAGCATGCAGTAACTGTGATTTGTGGTGACAAGGCTCGTACTAGATGCAAAGACATGGAAGCCACAAGTATGCTGAGATCTACTACAAGCTAAGTGGATTTTGAGAGGAGTAACTATTATCATCAAATTCCTATCAGCAGCAAGCCACCTGGGTTTTGCTGCTTATTGCCTTTGATGCTCATAATTCTCCTGGTAAAAACATTTAGGCAGCCAGTGAGAAGGCAGAAATGATAACCTATGATTTAGGTGACTGGCTGCCCACATGAATAACAAAAAGGGAGCAGATTAAATTAACATTTTCCAAATAGCTTGAAGCACGAACATAATTCTGCCAAAGTATTTGGTGCATACTTGCGAGTAATACATTCAGGGAAAGGCAGGTCTGGTTTGTAAGTAATTTGCTGAGGGAAAAAATAAGCCTAAGCAACAAGTTTATAATGTAATTTAGGGGCTTAATAATGAAGATAAGCATCTAGTGGGAGATTTATGTCTGTGTGATTTGAAAGATCCAAGAGGATGTCCAATTTAAAACTTCAGGTTGCTAAATAAGCTTTGGTCTTAATTTCAAAATAAGTATACCTTTGCCACAAAGAGTTTGACCCGGGTGAGTGCATAGCTGCATACTTCTTGTATGCAGTCCATACAGGTGTGGGCTGCAATGTGACTTGCATTACGCAACACACAGGCTCTACAATTACAGGAACATCACAGTAAATGATTAAAAATGGCTTGCCAGAAAAAAAGCCAGCAATCCCTCCAAAACAGCACTGGGGATATGATTTGAAGGGGGAATCTGTGTCCCTTTATGCCTTGTAGTACTGTATAGAAAAGGATTGAAATTAGGGCAGGTCAAGGCATTGGGGGGAGGGTGGGGGATGGGAGGGAGAAGGAAAAGGTTTTGTATGCTGTTTATATAAAAAAAGGCAAGAAAAGAAGGGAGAGATATCTGTTGCAGGAGCGAAATAGGAAAGAAATAGATTCAGTTGTATAGATGTGCTCAAAGACTAAAGGGATACAAGGAGATCATCACTAGAAGAATAAATTAGTTTCTTAGGTAGGTGGAACATACAGTGGAAAGAAAGAAATCTTTCTTTCAGAAAATTAATTCCAGCCTTTATTCTAGATGTTAGTGTTAAAAAATTGTTCACAAAAATAAAGAAGTTCTCAAGAACATAATTGCTACCAAAAAATCCTACATAATTCTTAACAGGAGTCGTCTGCATACAGAAACGGCTTTCTTCGTGGCATGGATCCTGATTATTTCAGCATTGTTTCAGCTAATCTTTAACATGCGTTAAGGTATGTCAAAGACTAAGGCTTGAATAGGTCAAGGTAACCTGAACCATGCCATTTAAAATCAAAATGACTGTTTATGCAGACTTGTGTATCTCTGCCGACTGGACCATCATATAGAAGCAAGCCAAGCTAAAAAGATCCAAACATTTGCTTTCTTTAGCAGTTAACTGCTTAACAGCAGTTTCTTTCAGAAAGGTACTTATGTGAGACAGATGTCATAAAAGGGCTTCACATTATGTGGCATATATTTATCTAGCCTTCTGGGTTTTTGGTGTGGGTTTTTGGTGTTTTTTTTTGGTTTGTTGTGGGTTTTTTACTTGGTTGGTTGGTTGGTTTGGTCTGTTTTTTTTGTGTTAATTTTTTAATTATAAGAAACCTCTACCCTGTAGCAGAAATAATTTTTCCACGGCTAGCTTCCCTTTCGTGCTTGTCCTTGCCCTGATGAATTCTACCAACACCTTCTGGGCTGAATGAGCCACTGTTTCCCCCGCTCGGTGCCAGTATTATCCAGTGTGATCTATAAGGGGTCAGGGCTGTGGGCTGGAGGTGCATTCACAGTGCACCAACATCTGGAATTCATTCTGGGCCAGAGTAGACCTTGAACACAGTAGGCTGACAGGATCCTATGACATTCCTCCTGTCTCAGCCTTAGCTGTCTCCGATTGCCAGATAATGAGAGCACTACTGTGAGTGAAAGCATTTACGTGTTCATGTGACCAAAGGTATATGCTTTTTTGTCACTGATTTCTTGCATGCTCTGGAGAAAGTGATCAGGGACATCATGGGGACAGAACAGAGATGGAGCAGTGTGCTGGGCTGGGATGATAACTGCCAGCTCCTGGACTGTGATGACCTCCTTTCTCCTGTCTGTTGCAGCACATTGCCAATTTTCATCAGGGCTTTCTGCTTGGGAATCAGCTTCGACCTAGAGCATGTTTACAAGAAGAGAAGCATCAGCTAACACTGCCAAGCTGAGTGGAGTAATTTTCTCAATGTTTTTCTTTTCCAATTACTTTTCAAATAGGAGCAACATATCTTGAGTTAACTCACGAAATAACGTGAAGTTGTTACACCAATTTAAAATCCCCACATCACTTAGAAACCTTTGCCAAGGTTCACATAAATATGTATATTTCCCTTTCTGTGCTGTCCCAATGGACTAGAGCATTGAACACAGGAAGTACATTTGCCACAGCAGTGAGTGCCCCACTGCTTATGCGGTGGAGCAGTGGAGCTGCCTGATCAGCCAATGGTCATCCTCAAAAACAAAACTGGTGAAACATTTCTCTTGCAGTTCCTCCGGGAGAGGAGGGGCTTGAGATGTGTGGTCTGGATGTCACCACTGAACAACAACAGTCTGGAGAGCAGCAGTGAAACAAATATTACCCAGCAGGTTTTGAGGGCTGAAATTTGGTGTCATGCCAAGAAATCATCATATCTTATGATTAGGGCTCGTGATAGGGATAGATATAAGGAAGAATTTCTTTACAGTGAGGGTGGTGAGGCACTGGAATGGGTTGCCCAAGGAAGTTGTGAATGGTCCATTCTTGGCAGTGTTCAAGGCCAGGTTGGGCAGAGTCTTGGGTGACATGGTCTAGTGTATGGTGTCCCTGCCCATAGGAGGGGGTTGGAACTAGATGATCTTAAGGTCCTCTCCAACCCTAACTATCCTATGATTCTATGATTGTATGACCCTTGTGACCACAGCTACTGAATACATCACCCACTTCCTCGTCCCCTCAAGTATCTTGCAGGAACCCCTGACACTACTCCTTCTGTCCCATGTGATGACCCCATAGTTGTGCCTGGGATGGTGTGTAAGGACAGCCCTGGAGCCAGTCAAGGCCCATTACTTCACTGACCCATTTCACCAGTTTTGCTGTATCTCTGGGGTCATCCCAGCATACCCCAGGGGGAGTGATGGGAAAAGAAACCAGGTACCTTCTGCTATCTTAATCTGGATGCTTTGCACAGACAGATTAGATGCGTTGTACCTGGTAACAGGAGCATACCTGGAGGCACAAGCCCCAGCTCTCCACTGGAGCTTTCACAATTGAGATGGGTGCACTGCAAGACCATGCAACCCAGCTGCAAGGTAGAACACCAAAGTAATGAAACCCCAAAGGCAGTGGCCAAAGGCACTGGAGAAAGGAGTGAGAGGCACTAGCTGGAGTCATTGCAAGGACCTTAGAAATTAGGCTGTCTTATTTTAATACACCTTTTAAATGTTCAGTTACTAAAAAGCCCTATATCTTAATTTCCCTGAAAATGAATATGCACGTATGCTGTTAGCTTTTTAAATGATTACACACAATTATTTTTTACATGCAATAACCTGCTGATTTCTTTTGGCTAACTAACTATTTACTGATATTTCCAAGAGCTGTGGCTGGGTTATAAAAGGTTGAATGAGATTGCGTTCATAGCTTGAAATGCAGAAGCTGAAATGTACATAGGTATACCAGCCATGTGAGAATAAATTAAAAAATCTTTTCAGAATAAGTTAAGGTGCCTGATTTTTCTGATCTAAACATCTACCCTTCAGCATTAGCTTACACCATTTTTCTTTCCTACTCAGAGAAAAAAATGAAAGGTAATCCTAGACTGAAACTGCTCCAGAACCTATTTTGTCAGCCATTAAACAGATCATTATTCCAGATTCATTATTTTCTATTCCTTCTGAACTTACATTACACATAAATAATAGAAAAATAACTTTCTGCCTCCAAAAAACACTCTGGCATGAAACTCTCATAAACTTCCTGGAGTGTGCATGAGCAATAACAGATAAAAGTTACTAAAAGAGATATTTTAAGTGTTTTATAAATTCTGTTAAACAATTTCATTTGCAACAGAAATGGGAAAATGCCTTTTAATGTTGTACTCCATCTAGTAATGAAGAAATCAAAGGTATAAATCAAAATAATATGTCTCACTATGGTGTGTTGACATATACTGTTATTTTAGATATCCACTTCAGCCACTTTGCTTATTAGGATAAGGCTTTTACAACAGTTTGTGAACTAAATTCCCATAATCCTTAGTTTACTAGTGTTAAGAGCCTAGATAAACCTGTTTAGTTATGGTTTAAAGGAGAGACTTTTTTCTTTTCTTCCAAAGCAAAGGTTTGTTTATGTTACTTTTGATGCTTCCTCGTAGAGGAATGTCAGATTGATACAAACCTACATGTCTGATCTATAGATGTGCTGGTAATCCTGTTTTTAGATGCTGACCAGCAAAAAGTATTGGCTCATAAATATTTATGTCTAAAATCATAGGCTCAGCTTGCTTTATTTAAATCACTTCAGTAATTCAAAAAAGGACTTCATAACGTATGATTCAATGTTGTTGACTGGTTATAGGATTCTTAGGTCTAAGTTGTTAATTCATGTGTTGAAGTGGTTCTCCAAGTTTTTATTTAAGATGGCCAACAGGCAAGAAGTTTAATTTCTGCATTTCAAGATTTTTGAAGATTGGAATATATTTGTAACCTGAAGCATGTTTATTTAGAGCCCACTGGAAATAAAGTCAGTAAAAATGTGCTAGTGTAATCCAGAGAATTCAATGGCTACATCTTGGATCAACAAGGGAACTGTGGCTATGTACTGCAAAACTATTCCTGTAATGTTCCTACTGTTTTAAAAGGAGATGTTCTAGCATTCAGACCATGCAGAAGAAATGGATGACTAGGGGAGAGTAACTGAGAAAGAAAATTAATTTCAGACACTGGAACAGGCTACCTAGGAAAGTGGTTGTGTTGCTGTCCCTGGAGGTATTTAAAAGATCTGTAGACATTGTGCTTAGGGAAATGGTGGACTCAATACCGTTAGGTTAACGGTTGGACTTGATGATCTTAAAGGTCTTTTCTAACCTAAATGATTCTATGATTCTATAAGTCATAGGATTTGGAATTTGCTAGAAAATCAGCATCAAAGAAGATGAGACAGTTCAGAAGCACCATCAGAAAGTCAATGAAAAGTTCTGTTTGTTTGCACCATGGAAATGAGTGGCGAGGAGGTTCATGGATTTTGTTAGAGTCTCAGTGTTTTACAAGCTGACAGAGTATTTGAACTAGGGTTGCAAGACCATTGCTTGTGCTCATTTGACATGCGCAATGAAGGATCCTCCTGAAAATTAGTATGTGATTATAACTGAAGCATTCATCACAATGTGATAGGAACGTAAAGGATGAAGCAATGCCTCACTCACAGCCAGTGACCCTGTTGCTGCAGGCATTCAGGGGACAGGCCCTTTGTCAAGTCTTTCTTTAACATCCAGGTGGACATGGTAATACCTCATTCTCCTGGTGTGCTCTGAAAATGGTGGCTCCTGCTGTCATGTCTTGGTGGATGTCACCACTTGAAGGGGCAGAGAGAGTTTCCATTGAAAAACATTCATAACTGTTCATTATTTCCTTTTGAGACCAGGTCACAAAGTCTCTCTGCTACCCACCAGCTGAGGATTAGAAAGGTGAGAAAAGGATGATGAATGCCTGGCATATCTGGATTCATTACATGAAACCACTACACGTAAACAGGCAAAATGGGACTTTTTGTGGAGGGAGAGATATCAAGTGCCTGTGAAAAAGGGTAGTGTAGGGCTGTGGGTAAAGAAGGATGTGAGACATCTGCTTACCTTGGGCTTCAGTCCCCGTTGAACCAATACAACTGAGCAAGAGCGAGGACAGGGTAATGACAGCAGCTGTACCCTCATAGCATTTTGGTACAGCTCATCTCTGCAAACAGCTTTGAAGTTTGCTTGTGTACAAGTGCTGCAAGGATCACACTGTGTTTGAAATCGTCTGGTTCTTTGCTGCACCTTTTTGCCTGGTACAGACAAACCCTTAAAATTCAGCAGCTGTCCCAACATATTTTCACAAACCACTTTTCCAGTCTGTTTGTCTGTCCTCACAATGTTCTGTCTAATGTGCATGTCAGCAGCTGATGAAAGAACAGTTAAGGGCAGAAACAAACATATAGTTTGTTGCGTGAAGCCAAGCAATTATTAAAGCTATTGTGGATGAGGATGCCAAGCTACCTGTGTTTAAAAGAGACTTAAGGGAGTGTTAATGTTGAACCTTCAGGCAAAAAGAGCTTGTTTGAGAAAGATATCACCTCTAATGCACTCAATAAGCATAGATTTAATGTTAAAATACTATTGACTGAGGCCTTTGGCTTACAGAATGACATATTTTCTCTCCCATAATCCTTCCTTCAAGTTTAACAGCAACCGCAGAATGGTGTTACAGAATTAAAATTATTTGTATTTTTCAGATGTAGTATAAAGCAAACAAATTTCTCTGCTGTCCTTTGAGTGGGTACAGATTATATCCTATACACATTACAGCAAGTTTAAGGAACTGTTGTGAGTTCTGGTACTACTTCATCTCATGCTGAAAATTTGTCTTTGTATCTTGAGTTACCTGAATCCTTTTCCAGCTGATCCCACTGTGAAGTGAAAACCATCAATGGAAGACAGGGATTCAAATTCTTCAGCGAAACAGTGTGGACACAGATATCAACTGAGGTGAAGGAGGATGTCAGCAATATATTGAGGAAGCAGTTGCAGGCTAAGCTAAGTCTCAAAGATGGCCAAACATTTTAGCTAACTGAGTAAGTGGCTAAACCTTCTGTATTTCCGTAAGTTTTAATGTGGCAGCCTCAGCAGCTAATCCCTTGCCAGCATTTCCAGTTGAGTATGCTCTACAGGGTGATAAAGCTCCATCAAATGAACTATCCATGCAAGAACCCCCCCCACCCTCAAGATAGAAGTGATTAGATGGTTTTAGCTTTGTCTTTATTTGAAGAATCAGGAAGAAGGCTGCTTTTCTCCCCACGTTTGGGTATGTGTGAAAGTGTCACAGTTGTTGTATCAATCATGATGAGGAGCACCTGAGCTGCATAAGAAAGATCACCAAACAATGCTGTGTTATAACACAGTTGTTGATATTTGGGTCATTTTTTAAAGCAACTGAAACTTCTCACAGAGAAATACATACCTATAGTAATGTAAATTCTGTGCAAATATTCTGTATATTATAAGCTGTTCAAAAAAGATAATGGCTGAGTCTTTCAAGACCTACTCTGACTCTACCAAGTCTGTTCTTTGCTATTAGTTGCAAACCCTTCCTGACCTCATGAAGAGGAGGACTGGAACTAGCTCCAGTCATTAGAGGAGCTACCCAAGTACTCCATGCTTGTCATGTCCATTCTGCCCCATGGCAACCATTAAAATTGCCATTCAGAGCAGTTTTTCCAGATGGTATTTTCCCTGGCTAATAACACAGTTTCTGTGATTAATACTGTGAGAAGCCCTGGTCCACTCTGGCAGCTGACTATCTCTACCCCTTTCAAGCTAGCCTTCTTGCTTAAGCAGGTTCTATTTTGCCAGGACTTTGCTGGTGGCAGCCAATGTTTTGCCTGAAGAAGTTCAAAATTCCGCTACTTGTGTTGGAGCCTGCCCTGCGTTTGCACTAATTGGAAATTTCCAGGCTGTAGATAGACTCCTACAGGCCCCAAGCAGCTGCAGCTCATAATAGTTGTTGCTGCTGTGTCTTATATCTGGCAAGGAGAAGGATATTAAAATCCCATGAAGATACTATCAAATTAGAAAATACTGTACAGTCTGCTTTTGTTTCTTTTAAGGATGAAAAAATCAGATGAGAGAGGACTTAAGCTCCCTCTGTGCACATATGCAGAGCGGAAAGAAATTACATTTAACTGACCCCTTGATGATAGGACTTGATATTTGACTGCATTTAATCATGTATGGTTAAAGACAGTGAGCTTTTCAACAGCTGCTCTTACTCTGAGCTTCAAGAGGCTAACAAAAAGATTAGGTCTGGGCAGGGATTTACTCCCTCTCTCTCCTTTCTCTACAGAACCTGCATTTTTCATGACTTTTGGAATTCCAGGGGGAAAAAAACCAAAACAAACCAAAACAAACTACATACTTCACGACATTCAAAACTTTACTGCCATTTCAATAATGTTGTGGCAGTGTAGGTGGAAGCAGATGGCTGAGAAAGAAAGCAGGCCCTGCAGGTGTGAGTGCATAACCCACCAGCTTTAGGATCCTCCACTGGTGGGGCTTATCTTTGCCCAGCATAGAGGAAAGGTCTTAGTGACTGCGCAGGTTAGACTCTGAATGGCAGAGTGTGTTTTTATTCTGTTTCAGAATTTCAGCCATTTTCAGGAAGATTACTGACCATAACATTGTCATTGCCAATAGCTGGCAAAGTTTTTAGCAGTTGCAGCGCACAGAAGGACAGGGTGGGATGGTTAACGGACTGAACTCCCCTCCGCCCATAAAGGAGGCTCTTTCTGCAAGGGGTCGCATCCTGGTATCAGAGTGGTCTGACCTGCCCAGATATGCCGAAACTCAGGTGGGATGTTCAGGATGTGGCAAAACTGGTATTTTCCAATCTTGGGGGGGATAATTTCTGATTTCAACTTAAGCTTCTTTATATTCCTGCAATGCACAACACACAATCTGCAAATGCAAGGAATGGTGTCTGGTTTCACATTCTAGGTGCGTGTGTCATTCACATTAATGCTAGCAGTTATTGTGCACAGGAAATATCTCTTTTCATGTTGAGCTTCAAAATGAGCTAAGAAAAGAAGCAGCTCAAAATACTTTCCCACAGTAATACTGAGAAGGCCCAATGCTTGATGTAACAGAGCAGCTAACATGTCAGCCCTACGGCTTCTAGGTAAAGCTGTAGCACATTCAGGCTCCAGTTCTCACTGGAACTCACAGATCTTGTCTATTGCAAGCCTTAAATCATCATGCCATTTGTTAAATTAGTTAAATGCTATTATTTACATGATCCATGGGAACATTTGTCTACACGCATGGGTTATTCAGAAACACAACATCACTTATTTTACTTACAAGGGGAAGTGCTTACTGTGTAAAGGCATATGCACAAGACACCAAAGGCGCAAATGCCTTTAAACAATAAACTTTCTGATTTAAATAGTGCTTGTAGTTATGCCTGTGAAACAAGTGCAATTGTCTATTTCACATCCATGTAGATACTGATATGCAGTGAAATGATATGAAAAGTGCGGACAAGAAATGTCCCAGTGATATTCCAGTGCAAATATATCTATGCATACCTGTATGTACTCAGATACACACTGGCATTTTGTCTCAGACTGGGTGATTACTTCTGTGATTAGGTTTTTATGTAAACCACAACTCAGACTTCATCCTTTTACAAATGTAATCTTAGCAGTTATAAATAAAGTTCAGGGAGATTAGAAATAAAAGAACATATAATGATCTTAAACTGGCAAAATTATATTAGTTAAGGAAATATCTTTTGACTGCTATGCATATTTCAGTTCTCGTGCTGATTATCACAGGAAGTTCTTGAGGCCAAAAGCATGGCAAGACCACTAAAAAAGACTGGATATTAATGCAGATAAAAAATACCCCAAATGGTCATAGTTGGTTGTTTCCAAAATAAGGTAGAGCGTTTGACCTCATGTTATGCAGCTTAAAACAACCTCCTTTGTAAGAGCAGAAGGTGGGGCCTATGTCAAGAAGATCGAGTCTAAAGTCAACTGGTTTTGGTTGCTTTCAACATCATCTGCCAGGAAAATATGTTTGTTCTGCTTTGAACAGCTTCCCCTGACCACCCCTATAATGTTGCTTTTCCTGCT
>NW_009935979.1:74438-171656 GCF_000696875.1 Nestor notabilis
TTACTTTCAAACACAGAAATTCCATTCCTGAAGGAAAAAACTTTCCAAAAAGAAGCAATAAAAGATACTGTTACAAGTTTCATCAAATGCTCCACCACAATGTATTGTGAAATACAATTTTATTTCAGTAACGCATTGAAAGCTTACTAAGTTTCTATTTATGCAATACCTACATGAATCAGTTATGAAAATAAATGTTAGAGCCATACAAAGATTTTTTTTGTGTATTTCTTTTTTTGTGAAGACTATTTTTAAAAATCTTCAGTTTTGGATAAACTAGAATAGATATGAACATGCCATGTTCAGAGCTCAATCCAAATATTAGTTGCAGTCCAGCTAATTTTGAGGTGGGAGGGGAACATTCATAACAGTTCAGTTTAGATCCCAAACCTCAATATCCAATTATATACCTAAACTCAGTTTATCTCTAGGTCTGGTGGGAAGAAACAGGCACTGTGAGCAGTCAGATATCAGGGACCTGGCTAGGCACTTGGCAAGCTTTGGGGGTGCTAAGGCCTGGTGGTCAGTCCTTGTTTCCTTCTCTCTGCCTTCACTGCATGCCATCCTAAATAAAACATCCCCACGTGTGGTTCATGGGAAAAAGAAAGGCTGCCCTTGTCTCTCTAGGACTGTCCCTGGGATCTTCACCCCAAAGGGAAAAGCTCAAAGGGCTTTAGTGGAGTGCAAGGACTGACTGTTCTTGCTTCTTGCTCAAGCACTGGGGCTGCCTGTGGAAGATTCTCAACAATTTTGCAGATGAGCTCACTCAAAATTCATTCAAATTATGAAATTAGGCAAATCTCACCAAGTCTTGCTAAAGCACCATTTTGCCATGTTGGTGGAAGTACTACAAGAACCAGAGACAGGCATAGCTATTTGGTGAATTATTTTTTTCTGTGATGGATAACTGTATTTCTTCAGTAATACTTTCAGTGAAAAATACACAACTAGATCTACAATTTTTAATGACTGATCTCTGCTGCCATACTAATGCTTATTTTACTTATTTTTCCTTCCCTCTTCATCGCACAGAATTTTTCTTACAAACAAGTATGATAGATGTACTTGGACTAGAAATATGCAGAAAAGCAAAAAGGTATCCACAACTCAGCAGAACTCAATACAAGAAAAAAGCTTACTGAGGTTCCAAGGATTCACCTTGGATCTAATCTAATAAGATCTAATCACCATATCTAAACTTATTTTGCTTTTGTTACCTGCTCTTCCATGATGCTACTAGCCAGTTAGATCCAGGAGGTCAATCTCTGGTGAGCAGAAATTCCCAAATGTTATTCGAGTTCTTACATTTATATATTCAACAATGAGCCCTAGTCTTAAACCTCATCTAGTTTAGCCCCCTAAATGAGGTTTAAAAAATGGACTGTGTCAGTTCTATCTACACGACTGTACCAGAACACAGAGGAACAAAAAATCCAACATAGATTTTATAGTTTCCATCTCTAGTTCTGTTCCTGGAAGTCTGCAGTTACTCTTGTCTCATGCTATTCACATGGCAATCTAAAACACAACGCAAGTATATATGAATCCATAGGCAAGTATTGAATGCTGAGGGCCGTGTGAACACAGCCAGTTGTAAACATAGCAAGTGGAAAAAGTGGAAGCATCACTGTCTGAGATGTACTTTCCCTGGCATTTCTTCTTTTCTAGAAACAGCCTTTTCTAACCTGCTATTTCATAGGGAAGCAGTACAAAAAGACAGACTCTTTCTCAGTGGAGTGCCTTGGTTGCGCATAGAAAGCACCAAAACCCACCAGAATGGATTCAGCTTTTGTATGGAAGGCTGTAGCCTCAGCCCAGAACACATCACGTTGTGGAGGATGGGTAGCGCTGCCTTCATTCACACCAACTGAGCTCTGCGAGTTGTTTTTGCTGATAAATGAGGCTTTTGAGCCATTTTACGGCTGTTGCTTCCCACCTCAGGTATCAACATGTGGCCTGGAGATCTTGCTGCCGTGAGAAGTGTTGCAAAGCTGCAGGGTCACGTTGGTACTGTATGCTAGGTTCACTAGAAAAAAACATGATGTCATTATAAAACAAGACATGACACTAAAATATGAGGCTGTGAAAACCTGTCATTTGCAAGGCAGTAATATGCTCTAATGTAGTGAAAGAAAGAGAGACTTAGATGTTGTGGTGATAATGTGCACTTACCCTATTTCTCTGGGCTGGAAAGAGACCACAGCTCTTTATTTTGACAAGGGATAACATACATCTTTGAGAGTGTCTATGAAAGAAAGTTTAGCTAGACACGTCAACTAGTCCTGTGTGCAACAGAAAGCTGCCAACATCTGCTGAGGTGTCATGTTTTATTGTGTGAAACTTACAATTCAGATGTAGCAGCAACCTTTGCAAGGGTCACACCACTGGAGTGGAAAAACATCACCTAAGGTAGAACGTTTTCTGTTTATTTAAAACAGAATTAAGAACCAACGATGTATTATTCACGGTCTTCAGTGTATCCAGAGCGTCTTGTGTGTTTCTTTAACTGCTATAAATACAGATTCAGCTTGCCACACACAGAGCAGTTCATCTGAATCTCGTCAAATGAGTACATTATTTACATTGCATCCCATCTTAAAATGTGGCTTTCTCTTTTGTGCCTATAAGTGCTGCAGCAATGCCACACCAGTGCAAGGGTGGGTCCCTATCATTTGCAGACCAGGTCCTTTCCTGACTACCATGAAGTCAAATGAGAATGCCTTCCTTCTTATTACAAGTGACATTTGCACTTTCTATTCTCAAAGAGAAAATCGGGGTCAATCTTTTTATAAAAACCCCCAGGATGTCAACCTGAATCAGTTAGCCAAGTTTCCCCATTTGTCTTCTCTTCTTCTGCTCCCCCCTCCCTTTTCTGTATGAGCAGTCACTTAAAGTCATGCATGTAATTATCCAACAGTTATTTCAATAATACAAAAATAAATTAAGTAATCCTTCTCCCTTTTTATGACCAGAATCTTGTGCTGAGTCTATAGCTCTTTCCAGGAGTGCGAAGCATAGATGTTATGACCATTTTTAGCTACACTGAGTGGCTTTTATTCCTTTTCACAGATACACAAAATGCAAAAGACTGTTTGTTTCCATTTCTCTTTATTTTTCTCCAAGTGTAAACTAAACAACTCCTTTTACATCTCTTGCTGGTTAGCAGCCAATGTAAATGCTTATGCTAGGAGAACAAGCCCATTTCCTGCCGTTAAGGCTTTTTTGTTTATCCTAGGGCTACTCACTGCCACTGCCTGCCCCTGACAGACTATTAACCCCTGTTTCTAGCAGGCATACCAGATGTGGGTTTCTTAAACAAATTATTGGTTATTTCACCACATGTCGTTTTTGCAGTTAAGTGTTTCCAGCCTCTCAGAACATTCCACAGAAATAACATCACATTTTCCTCCAACCTGTTAATTAGCATAATTATTTATCAACCTGGAAACCACAGCTAGAGTTTGTTAAGCAGCAGACAGATATGCACTGGACAGTGGCCCAAGAGACTTGAAAGAGTGATGAGAGGAGGGAGGCTGTGGAAGCCGACTGAGTGGCTGTCAGAAGGCATGCTGTTTGCATTCGCCTCCACCACCTTCTTTGAAGAGCGCTCCATCTGATAAGACACATCCCTTTTCATGCTGCAGGCAGAAGGAGTTTCACAGTTACTTGCCTGCCAAGATCTACCAAGCTGTAACAGGGAGAGCTGGCTCCAGATGGTCACCCCAAAAGTGAGGTGATATGATAAATATGCAACCTTTCCTATCTCTGGCACAGTCCAATCCTCCCTTTGCATCTGTTAGCTCTTTGTGCACACATCTAATCTCCCTCACCGAAAGCCAAGATTCCAGCATTTGTAAGGGTTCTAGGATGTAATTTCTTCAGTCAGCACATGAGATAACCAAGAGGGCTTTTGTCCAGTGTTGTGCATGGAGTATTAATCCTCAGGTAAAAACTCATAGCACCTTGCAGAGTATATTGCAAGCAGCAGGTCCAAACTGCTCATTAGTGATAGATGAAATGCAAAAATGCACAGGTGACCCCATTTGTCAACCTTCAAATGCAGATGAAAAGTTCTGTATTGGCCCTGTGCAGATTAAGCCTTTCTTGCCCCTGCGCCTCATGTGAGTCTAGTATTAGAAGTGTTTGCATAGGTCCCAGCATGGAGTGGGTTGCACCCAACCTTTGAAAGGCTAAGCACTGTAATTTTCTACCTGAATGTTTCTAGGCTGCTTTTATAGCTGCAGCAAGTCCTGTACTTCTGCCAGCAGCTATACTGTGGTTTATATGTACGTGATAATTGATGGGATTTCATGTAAAAATTAATAGCAGCAGTATGGAACAGAGCTGGATATGTTTCTAAGTGGCTGCATTTGGGCTTTGAAATGCAATGGATTTTTTTGGGTTTTTTTTTCAGTTAGACTTCAGAAAAATGTAACTTAGACAAATGACTTAGAATGTCCCATGACCACAGGTTAAACATGCTGGTTTTCCTAAAAAATATTCAAGACATCAATTGCATTCCCAAGCTCTCCAGTTAATTTGCAAGCCTATAGACATACTTGGAAGTGTTCAAGAATAGCTTGCTTTTTTCATACACACCCATCAAGTGACCTGTAAATTCAGTTCACCTTGGCAGACAGTAGAGGCAGACAGCAGACTGGCACACTTTAAGCCAGTCTTTCTTTCATAATGACATCTTCCTAGCTATTTTATTAGATCTTGGATTTTATCTTGCATTTTGTCTCTGTGTGAAGAAGAGTTGATGGTTTTGGGTTTTTTTCCAGAGAAAAAACCTACAGCTCTGGTATTATTACTCATCACAGGTACAAAGCTATTTAGCCTTATGCTCTTTATTATACTTTAATATGCTTTTTAATATACTTTAATATCTTCGACAAACTCAAACACAAAAAAGAAGACTACAGAAGGCAGAAGCAAGGATGGGTAGTATGGAAGGAATATAGAGAAACAGTCAGAGCAGCCAGGGATCAGGTTAGGAAAGCTAAAGCCCTAACAGAACTCAAGCTGGCCAAGAACATTAAGGGCAAAACATAATCTTCTGTAGATACATTGGGGATAAAAGCAAGACAAGAGAGAGTGAACCCCCTCTAGAAGGAAACGGGAGACCTGGTCACCCTGGGACGTGGAGAAGGCCAAGGTACTCAATGACTTTTTTGCCTCAGTCTTCACCAGCAAGAGCTCCAGCCACACTGCCCAAGAAGGCAAGGACAGCGAATGGAAGAATGAAGAAGCACCCGCTGTAGGAGAAGGTCACTTTAGAGATCATCCAAGTTACCTGAAGGTGCACAAGTCCATGGGACCTGACAAGATTCATCCGTGGGTCCTGAGGGAACTGGTGGATGTAGCTGCCAAGCCATTATCCATTGTATTTGAGAAGTCGTGGCAGTTTGGTGAAATTCCCACTGACTGGAAAAGGGGAATTATAACCCCCACTTTCAAGAATGGAGAAAAGAAAGACCCATGGAAGTTCAGGACAGTCAGTCTGTCCTCAGTGAGACTTGTGAGATCATGGAGCAGATCCTCATGGAAACTATGCTAAGGCACATGGAAAAGGAGGTGATTGGTGAAGGCTTCACTAGGGGCAAATTACGTCTGGCAATTATGGTGGCCTTATGAAGGGGTTACAGTACTGGTGGAGAAGGGAAGAGTGACTGACCTGACCTACCTGGACTTGTGCAAGGCATTTGACACTGTCCCACATCCTTGTCTCTAAACTGGAGAGTCATGGATCTGACTGTTGGACCAATCAGGTGATAAAGAATTGGCTGGATGGTCACACTCAGAGAGCTGTGGTCAATGTCCCCATGTCCATGTGGAGACCAGTAACGAGTGGTGTCCCTCAGGGATCAGTGCTGGGACCTGTGTTGTTCAAGATCTTTGTCGGCGACAGGGACAGTGGGATTGATGCGCCCTCAGCAAGTTTGCCAACGACACCAAGCTGTGTGGCTCGGTTGATACACTGGAGGGAAGGGATGCCATCCAGAGGGACCTGGACACACTTGTGAGGTGGGCTGATGCCAATCTTACGAAGTTTAACCAAGCCAAGTGGAAGGTCCTACACCTGGGTCAGCACAACCCCAGGCACAGCTACAGGCTGGGCAGAGAAGAGATTCAGAGCAGCCCTGCGGAGAAGGACTTGGGGGTGGTGGTTAATGAGAAGCTTGACATGTGCAGGCAGTGTGCGCTTGCAGCCCAGAAAGCCAACTATATCCTGGGCTGCATCAAAAGAAGCGTGACCAGCAGGTCAAAGGAGGTGATCCTGCCCCTCTACTCTGCTCTTACAAGACTACTGGGTTCAGCTCAGGGACGCTCGACATAAGGGACATGGACCTGCTTCAGTGAGTCCAGAAGAGGCCCATGAAGATGATCAGAGGACTGGAGCACCTCTCCTATGGAGACAGGCTGAGAGAGTTGTGCTTTTTCAGCCTGGAGAAAAGCTGGCTACAGGAACACCTTGGAGCAGATTCGAGTACCTAAAGGGGACCTACAACAAATCTGGAGAGGGACATTTTACAAGGGCAGGTACTGACAGGACAGGGGGCAATGGCTTTAAACTGAAAAAGGGTAGATTTAGGTTAGGTGTTAGGAAGAAATTCTTTACTGTGAGGGTGGTGACACTGGCACAGGTTGCCCAGAGAAGCTTGAACCTGGCAGTGTTCAAGGCCAGGTTGGATGGAGCTTTGAGCAACCTATTCTAGTGGAAGCTGTCCCTGCCTGTGGCAAGAGGTTTTCGAACTAGATGATCTTTAAGGTCCCTTCCAACCCAAGCCATTCTGTGATTCTATAATACTTAAATAAAGCAATAAAATGGTTGTGTTAACACTGGCATTCACTATGATATTGAATCCAGAATGTCCAATTAACTTTAATTTTTTTTCTCTTTTTTTCTGCAAACTGACAAAGCATTTTAAAAAATTAAAAATTAAAATCATAGTCCAGAAAAATCTTCTCTAAAGCTTTTCAAAACTGGTAAAAGAATAGCTGTCTTGATTGTAAATCCTCCCACTTGGATGTCTGTTTATTTCAGGCATTGGTTGTTTTTTTTTTTGTAGACTTTAGAAATCTGGAAGCCAATATGAGTTTAGAATAGAAACGCAATAGAACAGCAGCTGGTGGCAAACCCTAAATATGCCTCAGCTCCTGTTGCTCAAGTAAGATATTTGACAAGTAAGGTTGCAAAGTTTGAAGGAATCCCTGTGTCATTTGATACAGTACAAATAACCTTCTTAATTAATACTCTGTTCATTTGTGAAAGCTCCTAAAATATAGTCCATAATATTTAACTCTTGTTTCTCTCTGAGAAATCAGACAGGCAGCCTGAGGAGCTTCCAGTGGGACAGGGGACCTGGATAATCAAGCCCTGTGGGAATCCTGCGCCAGCCGGGCACCACACCACTAATGCAGCTCTCTGCTTTCATGCTAGCACTGCTTCTTCCCCAGCAGTCCAAGTGGAGAATGGGGCACTCTGGCCCTTACTCCCATGTTCTGGCTTGTGTTGGTTTTGCTCTGACCCTCAGAGTTACGTAAATTCCTTTTTTGTGTGTATGTGTGTGCTTAATTTAATATAGGTCCAAATCTCTGCTGGAATGCTGGAGCCCAGCACTGCTGCAGTGACTGTAATGAAAAACAGTGGTAGCACACACCCGTTTGTGGCTGGTGCAGGCACTCCAGCCCCATGCCCTGGCATCTGTGCTGACTGCAGCACCGTCCCCTTCCTAGCCCTTTTTCTAGACACACTGGGGGCCATGCTCTATGGCCTCTTACACTGTTAAATGCTTTCCAGGGGGGTTGCAGCTGAAGTAGAGGTGAGATCTCACTTCTAATATTCTTTTATGTTTCTTTTGCAGCACCTTTCCAGTGGGTGAGAGTGGATGTGCTACATGCCCTGGCTCTCAGCATGCAGGAATCTTAATGGTAAGGATACTCATTTATTTGTGAGCTCTCAGGAGACCTGATTTTAGCATTGCACAACACCTTCCAATGTATTCAGTAAAGCACGATTAAAATGTATGCAAATTTAATTTATCACTATTTGCAAATTCAGACCTACAGGGAATTAAAGAAAAATAGAAAACAGATACAGTCACGAACATGGTTGTGCATCTACTGCTTTTGTGATCATTTGACATCTGCAAATTCTGCACTACTCAGCAGTCACCAGGATCTGTAAAAGAGTGTGAAAAATTTCCTTCTGTGATACCCATCATCACATACATGTACCAAAATAACTGTGTCAGTCAGGGTATGGAGAAGTGTAATGCTGGGGTGCAAGCTCTGACTGGCAGCACTTTGCTGGTCAAAGCCCTTAGGAGTAGATGTGCTTATGCCAGGAAATTGATGCTTCTGCCAGAACTGTTCATTTACTCAAAATATGTTTTTGCCACTTCTTTACAAGCATAGTAATTTTCTCTGTTAGGCATAATTTAGTAAACTTCTGCCCATGCTGGTAACGAATTCCTAATGTAATTTTCCATAAAACTTCTCCCAGTATTTGCTGTAGACTGTGCAGTTACAGTAGTGAGTGCTCAGGGACACGTAAGAGTGGGGTATTTTTATCTGTAAGGTTGTCTGTATTTAATTTAATTTAATGTAATTTAATGCAGTTTTATTTTATTTTATTTTATTTTATTTTATTTTATTTTATTTTACTTTATTTTATTTTATTTTATTTTATATTTTATTTTATTTTACTTTATTTTATTTTATTTTATTTTATGGCCAGAAACAGAAAACACAGTTCTGACAACGAGGATAATAAGTTAACCAGGTTGAGAATCATGTCTTCACTATGTTATGGCATAGCTCTGTATGGAGAGATCTAGAAGAAACTGAAGATATACACGGTATATTGCCAAAAAGGATTCCAGTGAAAGCTACCTGTTAAGTCAAATCTCCGGAGCAAAGGTTTCCTGATATCAATCTATAGACTGCAGTAGTCTAGACACCTGTAGTTCATGATCAGAGGAGTAATATTATCTTTGTAGTATTTCAGTTCTAAGTTAAATAAAGATTAATGTCAAGAGACGTCCTTAAAGTAAACATCAGGATCACTCTGATCTTCAGCAGTGTGCCCAGGCAGCCAAGAAGGCCAGCAGCATCCTGGCCTGTATCAGCACTAGTGCAGCCAGCAGGGCCAGGGCAGTGATCATCCCCCTGTACTGGGCACTGGTGAGGCTGCACCTCGAATCCTGTGCTCTGTTCTGGGCCCCTCATTACAAGAGAGACATTGAGGTGCTGGAGCAGGTCCAGAGAAGGGCAACAAAGCTGGTGAAGGGCCTGGAGCACAAGTCCTGTGAGGAATGGCTGAAGGAAACTGGGGGTGTTTAGTGTGGAGAAGAGAAGGCTCGGGGGGGCCTTATTGCTCTCTACAACTACCTGAAAGGAGGATGGAGTGAAGTGGGGTTGGCCTTTTCTCCCAAGTAACAAGTGATAGGACAAGAGGTAACGGCCTCAAGCTGCGCTAGGAGAAGTTTAGACTGGATATTAGGAACAATTTATTCAAAGAGAGGGTGCTCAGGCATTGGAACAGGCTGCCCGGGGAAGTGGTGGAATCACCATCCCTGGAAGGGTTCACAAACCATGTAGATGAGGCCTTCAGGGACATGGTTTAGTGGTGGTCTTGTCAGTCCTGGGGTAATGGTTGGACTTGATAACCTTAAAGGTCTTTTCCAACCTGGTTGATTCTATGATTCCACAATTCTTCATCAGAAGTGTCTCAAAAACTGCTTCATTTTGTAAGTCTACTTAGAAGGATGTCTGCATGACCCAAAAATGATACAATGACATTTCATCTTATCACCCAAAGTGATGCGGCATGAAGCATTCAGGCATTTTGCTTTATTGGTTAAGATTTCAAAATAATAATTTTTATGACCCATGTGAAGAGAACATAAGGCCTCAAAATTAACAATGAATCACACTTAAAAGTTGGGAGTTTTGACACCTTTGCTCTAATTTATTTTAGCCAGCAGTATGTGTGAAAAGTTCATACACTTATACAGGAATTCATGGGAAATCTCATCTGAATTTTGTTAGCTCTGTTGCTGGCCTAATCCCGGTAGATAAGAAGAAACGGTAATAAGAAATAAGTTCACTGTAGCCAGTTTCAATGGCATCACTTTGATTTTAGGATTGGATCAGGTCTGGTTCTTACATTCTTCTGAATAGCTTAAGGGCTAATAGGAAATTTGACACTATTCTGCACAAAGATACAAGAACAAAATCCACTTCCCATGCAAAGAGCGATTTAGTGTCATTTCCATCCAGAATTCTAAAGAAAGTACAAGCGTGCTGGGCAAAGACCGAAGACGTGAGAGACTTCTGCCAGAAAAAAATAATTTACAAAAAGCTTTTCATTTCAATCACAAGACTAAACTCACCTGAAGTTCAGAAATGCTTTAGAAAATTTGTGGTGTGTCTGGGCAAGCCAGAAAAAAAGTCAGAACAGATTTTAGGACACAGTAAAGAGGCTTTGTGGATTTTAACTATCTTTGCTATCTTTCTTACATTACAGTAATATATTCTAAGATAAACACATCTGTCATGCTTAATTACATTTTCTTACAAACACAAATCTAGCCAAATTCTACATCTGTCTATGCTGGGGTAAATTCAGAATGAAGCCTGTAAACTCAGTAGAATAGCCTATAAAATCAGCTGAATTGATTCAGATTTGCCTACTGGTAATTTAGAGCAGAGGTTGAGCGCAGTTGGCTCCAATCTATGTAAAGCAACAGTGTGGAAAAATGGGAAAACAAAGCCTTGCAAATCAATGGAGTGACTCAGAAAACATTGCCATTGAATTATGGTCCTCTAAACAGGCTACTAAGTCTAAAAGAAATGCTCTCTACCCTTGCACCAAGAGAGAAACAGCATTTTTACTTGAATTCTTGCAATGACCTCAATATTAAATCAGGTTTCTGAGGTAGAAACCCAGCATATTTCCTGAGGTCACTTTTTCTGCAGGACTTGGACAGCCTCTGCTTTGTGTATATACTTTTTAAGAAAAAACTTTCGTGTATTTTCAGGAAGTGATGTCATATGAACATGCTGGTAAAATTAGCCTGAGGCTTTTACTCCATTTATATACAACAAAAGAAATCTTTGTCACTAATTACTTACAAACTTATTATTGGTCCCTTGTAACTGCACAGCCAATGATTACAGCAGAAAAACAATAATTTTATGTAGTTATGACTAAATACCAGCACAACCTTCATATTATCAATAATCAGTGTAACAAAGCTGACTTATTGTTCTAGAATTAAAAGGTCCCAGTATGTACTTGATGCTTATGTTAACTGGAGCTGTGTTTCAGCTTAATATCATTTCTGGGAATACTGACATAATAAAAAAGTACTGGCTTTCATATGATACACATATGCCAGAAGAGACAGTCTCTGGTTTTCAGGCCGTCTCATTAGTAAAGTTGGCCTCTTCAAAAGGGACTCACATTTTAATAAATCTCAGTTCCTGTGCCTAATTTTTTCTCCAGAGAACTTTCGAAAGATACCAGGCACATACAAAGTATCAGCCTTTTTTTTTTGTCAATAATGTGCAATAGTTTCTTATTACAGAGCAGTACAGACTTGTTCCTTGAAACATGTATATGCCATATATGAGACAAACAATGTTGGTTAAAAGAAGTGTAATTGCCTGTGGAACTTCGTTCTCTGAGCTCTAACTTTATGCTCATGTATCTCTTCTTCAGTATCATGGTGTTTTCTCTAGTGGATAAAGCCAACTTCGATAAATTCAGCACTACATTAATATTTTCTCCAAATCTATGGGGCAGATCTAGATTTACTTTGGAGGAAGGAAACAATTTAATTTACACTTACCTTGCTCTTCAATGCTGAGACATGACTGGTGATGAGGTAGGTAGCGCAGGGCAGCTTTTCCAGAGAGGTCAGCCACAAAACATGCCTGCCCAGGCACTGAAGCCTTTGCCATGCCTAGAAGCCACAGGCATGAGCACTGCCACATGGCAGCTCCCTTGGCTCCTGAGCATGAAAGCTGCTGGGAGTCAGGCAGCTTCCACTTGCAATGCCCACCAATGTTCATGACAGAGAGGACAGGCAGCTCCTGGAAATGGAGATGAGCCTGTGAAGGTTTAGCCGCTCACCTTTACTGAGTGCCTGTCAGATCTGGTAAGACCCAGCACTGCCTAATGGCTTGGGCACAAGCCCACTGCTTCACAACTTCTTAATTTTAAATTTTACCTCTGCCACGGTGTTGGTTTATGGCCCATGGTGCTAAATTGTCTCTGTGGGTTCTCTGTTGGCATAGTGATCACTGGTGTCAGCTTGAGAAGGAGGCACATGAAGAAGAAACCTGTCATTTCTTAATGACACTGCAGAAAGCATGAAAATGAATTCTGCCTGTGTTTTGCCCCTTCACTAAAGCCAGGAGTTCACTCTGCATGTCTCCCCACATGACTTGCCAAAGGGGAACTTACAGGGGGGGATTAATGTCTGCAAAGCTCCTCACTGAGACTGTGGCAGAGGAAGCTCTCAAAATAAGCAATTCATCTTCAGGAAGGCTTTTTCTTCCTGACAGATCCATACCAAATGGGGACAAGGGAGATGCATGCCTGGAGGCAGCTGTGTGCCTGGCAGGATATAACTTGGACTACATTATATTACTTTAGCATTGCTATAACTTTAAAGAAAAGTGACATCTTTACAGCTGCAGGATAGCTATCTAGTCGGGCTGAACTGAGAATAGTAAATGTCATTTGCTTGAAAATACTCCTGTCACTTTTTCCCTTCTCCCCATGCCACCCAGTTTAGTAGCACGAATCAAGATGCATGCAAACAGATAGAGATTTGTCTGACAAAGCTTATTCAGAGTACAATATTCAAGCAGTAATATGTTAATCAGAAGAGTGTTACTGTCTTGCTATTCTTATATGTAGTGGGAAGCTGCATAAGCACTTTCATTTAGCTCCCCTCCAAAACATTTTCAACCCCTAAAAGCAACTGCTGCCTTTTAGATTAAGTAATAGAACCAAAAGCAGCAATGAAGAAAGCATGTAAGCATGTGCCTGGAGTTAATGACTCCACACACATGCTGAAAATTAAACATATACTTTGTGTTTTCCTGGATGTGGGCCAGAGAAGGCAGCTTGCAGGACAAAGTCACTAGTGAGTATGGTATACAGCTCACAGCACACCGTGGGGATCTTTTTTTTCCCTGCTGCCTAACAGTTTTAAAGGAAAAGACTGCAGTCTTCCTTCAGTGCACTAGTGTTCTGCACAGAAGGGAAGTGTGATCTTTAACAGGGGTTTATGTTGCAAATCTTGAAATGAGAGTCACATGGGCACAGTTCTGGTAATGGCAGTACACTGACATACCCTGTTGTCATGAGCTCATATAGGCAAACCCTATACCACGTATTGAAACAGAGCAAACTGGAGTCCCACTCTGCTTGTCACCATCATACCATTTTTCAGTGTTTCTGTATTTCTTTTGTTTGGTTGTGCATATATAATGGCATTCAAATTGCCAATCACAACAGCTGGTGCCCTTTCCTGTGCTCCCCTCATCCCTCATAGGGTTGGGCAATAAAAGTGGAAAGAATTTGTTCATGCTTTCCAGAAACATTGCAAACAATTAATAAGTGTGGGTATTTCTTGCTCAAAATAGAAAGCCAGTTGGTTTGAAGCTTCCTTCTGGTGGATAAGGAAAATGAAAATGTTTTTGTTCATTTCATTTCTCCTGCGCTAGAAAAGAAAGAAAAGAGTAATTGCAGCATTTCTGCTTTTGATTTAATTGGTTTTCCCTGTATTAGTATTACAATAGATTATGGATTACATGAATGATGAAAGTATGAGAATTTGAGAACTTGTGTTTATGAGAAGAAGCCAGCATCTCTCTTCCCCAATGCTTCTTTGGGCCATTCCTTTGTGTAGTCATTCACATTTACCACAGACTCTAGTCCCACAAAACATAACGCATGACAACAGAGATCAATAGAGATCTCCCTGTGCTTTTGTGCACAGAGAGAAACAGCATGTAAGGAAAAGATATGGGGTTTATGTTACTTTTTGGATCCATCTGTTGACTTCAGCTGCATTCACCAGTTCAACCAAATTTTAACCAGGATTATGCAGTGGGAAGGACACACAGATCAGGTGCAGGGCTGATGCTAGCCTTAAGTTCAGGTAGCTATGCAATGCACAACAAATAAAATGCACAAAAATGAGATCAATGGGAAAACAGGAAGAGAGGGAAGGATGCCTATGATTTCTATTTTAAGAAAATACAACTGGACCGTATCGTATACAGCAGGTAATCACATCCACCTCTATTTACAGCATCTGCACTTGTCTGTGTATGGAAATTTCCTCTGAAAATGCCAGTCCCTGAAACAGAGGAGCAGCCATGACACAGAGAAAAATCCCCTAAGATAGGAAAAAAACAAAGTGCTGTCCTGTGGGCTTGACAAGCACCAAGGGCTACCCTTCCCTCTCTTCATTCAACCCCAACACCTTCTCCTCTGCCTCAAATAAAAATAGCTCTGTTTTTTCAACCTGCTTTCTTTCTGCTGTAATGGTAAAGACTCAGACAAGTGGTAGCCTCAGATAAATCAAAGTTATTCAGACTACTGACAGATTTTTAAATGAAAAATTACTCCAAGGACAAATCTCTGTGATTAACAGGAAGAAGCTTCAGAGCAGGTGATGTTCCAGTTTTTTAATTAGTCTGATCTAGCAGACTGAGAATCAGCATAATTACAACTAAATAAAACATCTCAGCCTGGAGTTGCATTGCCAGGGCAATGTTCTTCTGCTGTCTGAGTACTCCTTGTATGTTTCTTTCTGTCCTTTCTCTATCCAATTGCTTGAAGTTGCTGGTGCTCATTTTGAATAAAGGCATTATACATTGGTTGTTTTAAAAGCCAGTGTTTTGATTCACAGGTTTCTTTGCTGTCCTCCTGTGCTATGCCATTTATAGCAGGGAGTAGCCTGGGGATGTTACCATCTCTGGTGGTTGAGGGCTTTGTCCAGAGCTGGAAACTATCTCACCTTGGTTTTGAGGCTGCTGACTTAAGTGTTGTGCACTGATTGAATGCAGTGTTGGTTCTGTCCTCTGGCTGAGATGAGAAAGTGTTTTATCTTCAGGGACTCCATTTCTCTTCCAAAAGTGCAGGCTAAGACGGAGGGAGGAACCAAATGCAAAGTTAAAAAAAAAAACGGTGAAGGAAAGCAGCAGGGAAAAGAAGGGTATTTAATGCATTGTTTAGATGGCGGATGTGGGAACAGAATTATCTATCAGCTTCTGTACCCAGGGCACTTTGGTTTAGTCTCGAGTATCTGCCTGTTCTAGCACTGTATCATAGAATCATAGAATAGTTTGGGTTGGAAGTGACCATCAAAAGTCATCTAGTCCAACACCCCTGAAATGAGCAGGGACATCTTCAACTACATCAGAATACTAGATGTGCCCAGAACCACATCCAGCCTAGCCTATGGAATGTCTCCAGGGATGGCACATCTACCACCCTTCTGGGCAACCTTCTGGCCAGTGTTTTACGACCCTTATTGTAAAGAATGTTTTCCTCACACCCAGCCTGAATCTTCCCTCTTTTATTTTTAAACCATTACTCCTCATCGTATTGCAGCAGGTCCTGCTAAAAAGTCCCTCCCCATCTTTCTTATAGGCCCCTTTTAAGAACTGTAAGACTGCCATAAAGTCTACCTGGAGCCTTCTCTTCTCCAGGCTGAACAACTCCAACTCTCTTGGCTGTTCCTCACAGGAGAGGGGCTCCATCCCTCTGATCATTTTTGTGGCACTCCTCTGGACCCTCTCCAAGAAGTCCATATGCTACTCTCTACAGGTGGGAGAAACAGACTTCAATACATATACAGGTCCATATGCTACTCTATACAGCTATAACCCTTCTCTTCCTTGTGGAAGTACAGTGCACCTCTGTGCACAGCTACAGAGTGTGTCAAACTTTGTGCCTGGTGACACTTCTTCAGCCTTGTTACTGACTCTTACTTGTCCTGTTGTCAACAGTCAGTTTCATAATAGAAGCTGCAGTTCACATTTTCTTACCTGTCCTTTAGCCCTGCATTAGCCCCTGGTTATTAAGTGGCATTGAAGAAGGTGTTTTTAACAAGCATTTAAAATTTCCCATTAATCTCTTTGTTTTCTTGGCTTTTGATGGCAGGCTAGCTGTTTCTCAAGAGCTGACGCAATTGAAAGAAGGAGGTGCTACATGGAGAAGCAATTGCTGAGGGAGGACATAGAAAGGGAATGTTCCATTCTCTAATCTTCCCCCTGCATATGGCTTTCACTATGTTTAATTTTCTAATCTTATTTTTTTCTGGCTTTAAATATTTTAAAATCATAAACAAATAAAGATTAGAAAAGTCAAACAGTCTGAGTCTGCCTCTGTGTTAATATAGTGGATAGTTTCATAATATAAAAGTTTATTTCTAAATAAGGCAAAGATGATTCTTCCATCATGAGTTGGAGCAACAAAAAGCAAAAATCGTTGCTGCTGTTGTCACTGGTATCTGCTAGTGAATTTTACCACTGTCTACCAGCGCTTTGAGGGACAGTTTCTGAGACATGCAAGTAAAATAGGTCATTGCCATAATGTTGTTAGGCCCATGTGAATTGTCAATGTGAGAATGAGTCAAAACTCTTCTCCCCATGTCAGGCAGAAGTACACCCTTAGCTTTGAATATGGTCATGGGCATCTTGGTTGAAGTCCAAATGTAACAGCTGATCTCCCTTCTAGTTCTCATTTTGTCCTTCTTTGATGCCTTATCTCAGGAGTTTTTGCTATGTATCTTGTGTCACTGCACCTGCTGCTTCACCTGCTGCTTCCTAGAGTGAGTGTGAAGATCCTGTTCATTGCGGTCATGTTCAACGTAATCTGATTGAATTCAAATTGTAACATCCACCTGGATCAGTCAGGGATACAGATGTGCCAGAGTGGTTCTTCATGGCCCGTGAAAGGTCTGCAATCTGCTTCCATCACTCTGTATCTGACACATCACCCTCTTCAGATGTTTGTCATCCCTAGAATAAGTGACCTTTCTATGAGGTTCCTCTAAGGTATTCTGAAGACCACACATCTCACCTATACAATGAATTTCTAGTAGCTATCAGTTATTAGATGCAAAAGAAAAAATCTTGACAATCTTCTCTCTGTTACTTACACACCAACATGCAGACCCAAACCGTCCATACTAAATATACTGTTCTGAATACACTTGTGTTATTTTTCACAAATTAAACAGAACCTTTTTCCATTAACATGAATTTGCGATGTATTGTTGCTTTGCTTGAAGAATATAAGAAAAGGTTTTTCCACAGATGGTAAATGAGCAAAGAAGAAATAAGATCTCGCTTTGCAAATGCATGCGGCCGTGAACCCACAGGGGGATGGAGCAGTGGCGTTTCTCACAGCTAAGGGAGACTATGTCTGTGGAGATCCCTTGTTTAAATGTTGGCAACACATTATTGATTACCACCTGCTCCCCAAGTTCAAGTGGGACATTGTGAGTTTGTAGATCATATAAAATGTTTCCTCAGGTGCAAGGACTGAGGTCGTATGTTTGTGCAGTTATTGTTAAGCTGGGAGTGAAATTAATTCAAATGACTTGTGAATCTCCAGGGAGGCAGGAAAGGGGAAGTACCAATTTCCATGAGGTAGGAAGCACTCGGCCAAAATGGATTCTTAGTTATGCCTTGGACTTTTCATCAGTTCCCAGATCCCACAGAGATGGGAGGGGAGTGGAGCCAGGATCTGTCGCAGAGTCTCTGTACCTCAGCCTATGCCTCGATCTCAGACATCGGTAGGTTCCCTCACTTTTCTCCCCCTGAAAGTTTTCTCCTCTTGTGTTTTAATTCCAGCTAACTTATTCTTGGCCTGCCTGCAGTGGGAAACTATCCAACCTTTTTCCACAGACTTTATTCTCCACACTGGCAATCACAGCTGTCATGACTTCATAACTATGAAACAGTACTGCAGGCAGGGGTAACAGGCCCTGGATTGTATTCGTCTGGCAGGAGATATAAAGTGGCAAATGCAACCTGTGTAATGCTTGACCTCATGCTGTGTTATTGCAGAAAAACACTTTTATCATGCACACAAATCACTTCTTTTTTTTCCCTTCTTTTGCCTTTCTTTAGCTCAGAAGGTCAGTATTTTCAACACACTGTAACCACTAAAGAAAAAATTGTGTTCACAAATAAAGCCCATAAATAAGAATGGATTATACTGACTCAGGCTGAATACCTGTGGTAACAAGCTGGTCCTCTGAAGGCCATGGCAAAACTCCCACTGACTTTATTTGGGACGAAAGTTCACTCTTAACCTCCATTTTCTCTGTATGAAATGTGATGCTGGTACTATACTTTGATGAAGGACACATATAAATTTACTTATATGGCAATTATTATTATATTTTTATCTTTTCAGTGGAAACTGTCATAAAAAAACAATCTGAAGAAATTATGGTTAAATGTACTGCTGAATGTTTTGCAGAGCAAACCCAGTCCTGCTGGGTAGTTGCTCTGTGCTGTTTCCATTGATTTTGACTGCAGCTGAAATTGTCCAACCCTGAATTTTCCTGACATGGCATAACAAGCCTTGAGCTGTATTGTCAAACAGTACTGGCTTTTCCCTCTTCTTCTGTGCATGCTTTCCACAACTGTGACCTAGTGAATACCTGTGACACTTAAGGTAATGACAAAGCAGACCTTTCTGAGGAATCAGGCAATTTACCCTTTTTGAAGATTTCCATCTGTCTGGAGACCTTAATGGACATCAAGACATTAGTTTCCACATTGAGAAACAATTTAAAAGAAATATCTGCTTAGTCACACAGATTAGCTGTTTCTAAAACAGCTCATGCTCTACAGCACGTGTCGAGGAGCTCAGGCGTGTCTCTGCTTTCACCTGCTTCTTTCAGTTTGCCAGTTTTACTTAAGCAGTGTGAGCCATCAGTTATGAACCCACCACTGGGTATGGATGAACACACCTGCAACTATATACAAGAGGCTGAGTATGGCTCTATAGGCCACGTTCACTGTGTTCACTGTGGCAGTACTTCCTTGAAGCCCTTAACCTAACTTCTGCTCTATTCTGCTGGCCACATTGCAGCATTATTCATGCTTACGAAAATCTGAGGAATTTTGACGTATGTGTATATATAGACTTGCACATATATATACACTACATGTATAAACGTATATATGCTTGTAAGTATAAGGTTTATATTCATAAATGACTTTTCTTACTGTCCCACATTGTGCAAAAAATATATCCACATAGAATATGCACGTAATCTTACATAGACAGGGACATACTGTACAAATGTTATCTGTTTTTTATGGCATCTATCTTAACTACTCTCTATTGTTTTGGCAATCACATTTTGCTGGGGGTAAGATGCATATATTGTTAGTTTTACATCAAGTTGACAGGACAAAGTCAATTAGATTTTACTCCACTACAGCTCTCCCAAGTCTAAAGGTAGATTGCATCAGTGCAACACGGAGAGTTTTCAAATTTGTCAAGGGTTTACAAGTTTGTCATTAATATGTAAATCATGCAGTTGCAATGAGAAAACCCCATAATCTCTGTTTCTCTAGAGAGGAAGTTTGCCAGACCAAACCCTGTTATCCTCTATGCAAAACATGACTAAAATAATGTGCTTTTCTATAATTAGTTCTGTTTTCAATTCAGATTAGAAAGGGGCATGAACTGGGCCAAAAACTAATTCTTTGTAATCTACTTACAAATCCATAGACATAACCTATGGTCAAAGTCATGCCAACCACTGGTTGCAAAGGTGTCAGCAGGACTCCACCCGTGTTAATTAACTGCAGCATCAGAAGGAGCAAAATTAACACCAAAATGCTTCACCTTTGCTGACATGCTACAGCTCTGAGCTATACAGAAATGAGCAATTTTCAAATTATTAAAGTGAATGCATCTATAAAAAGTTAGCATTTTTATTTTTCATTTGTTTTGGTTTTCATTAGTTTTTGTCTTTTCACTTGTATCACAATAGGTAGCCAGACAAAAAAAAACCAACTAAATAACCAAACTCCAGTGAAAGCAATTCTGCTGCTGCAGTGACACAAGTGAACATCTGTAGACAGAAGTTCTTCAGAAGATCTGTTTTAAATATTTATTTTAGATTACAACTCCCTTGACTGAGAAAAACATTTTGCAGCTATAATACACTGATTGTACAGTTGCTGAAGAACCCACATAACAGCAGGGGTGAGGTTTTACAGGCTCCACAATAATGTCCAAGCTATTAAACATCAAGCAACAGCATTTTTTTGGCCTAAACTGAGAGCTCTCCAGGGACAAGCCATAAAATATAGTCCTGTACAAGACATCACCCACAGGGGCCACACTGAGTATGTGGATTAAACTTTAAGTGATTAACATTGATGTTTAATATCTGCTAACAGTGTGAGTGCAGATGTAACTAGTGTAAGAAAATGCGGTCAGTTCTTTCATTACAAATGTAAAGTGAATCAGCCTGAAAGGGTAATACTCATGAAGGCAGACCTGATATTTTTTTACTGATAGTAAAATTGGGTATTCCCAGGTTTGGGTGGTTTTTAAGTACTCAATAAAAAGGATCACCAGCCACACAGAGTGCCCTGGAAAATCCCTTGCTAGACAGGAGCAGCAGAGGTGAAACACAGAGGGAGATTTCAGGACTTGGGGAGGCTGCCAAAGGTACTTCATTTCAGGTCATAGCTGGGAAATGCAGCCACTAGTGCAAAAAACATAAAAGCATATGAATGGATGAACAGAGCCAGTGACTCGCTTTACCTTCAACCTACAAATTACTCAGCTGGGACTGGCAAACAAGCTCTTGAGCCAAATCACAGACTGACTGTGCCTTACAGTCTTGGGAGTGGCAAAGTAAGTACAGAAAGATATGCTCACATGCGGGACGGACTATCCACATGTTCTGCAGTTCAGCATATGAAAAACAGTTACTCTGAGAGTCTTCCTCTCTACTGGGTTTTGGATACCATACGCCATGCTCTGGGTTCAGGGCTATGCACTTTTTCTATAAAAACAAATGCAGTCAACATGGAAGATTTTCATTAAGATAGGAGCATTGGCTCTTTAGAAAAGAGAGTTTTCTGGTGCAAGTCCTATCTTCAGTTAATCAGTCCTGAAGAAAAAAATCTAGGCTCATGGCCTTGCCAAGAGCAAGGTTTAACTGTTTCATGTGCACTTGTCCAAGCTATCATTGTTTCAAGCTTCTGCACATTGCCCAGCTGATCTCCTTCCTTCCCATAGACTACGACGTGTTTTAAGAAAAGTTATCTGCATGCTGTATCCACAGCACGGGTGGATATGCATTTCTAAGCGGTGAGCTTAGAAATGTATTGTTCAAGCAACCAGTAACCTCAACTTACACGGCACGAACCCCATGGCACCTGTTGCTACTGCTTTCTCTGATAGCAGCACCCAAGCAAACAAGGTATGGAGATTCCTGTTTTAAGAGCTGCAAGTCGTATGAATTAATCTCACTTCTACTCCAGAAATGAGAATGAATAAGCTAGAAAGAATATGTTAACCCTGTGCCATCTACTTCATACCCAGTCTCTAGATGAAAATGCAATCTACCTAGACTTCTGTAAGGCTTTTGGTACAGTCCCCCACAACATTCTTGCTGCTAAATTTGGGAGATATGGATTTGACAGATGGACTGTTAGATGGATAAGGAACTGGCTGGATGACTGCGTCCAAAGGGTTATAGTTAGTGGCAAATGTCCAACTGGAAACCTGCAATGAGTGCTGTCACTGAAGCGTCTGTAGTGAGACCAATGCCATTTAATATCTTCATCAGCGACTTAGACAGTGGGACTGAGTGCATCCTCAGCAAGTTTGTGGATGACACTGAGCTGAGTGGTACACTTGATTCGCTGTAGGGAGGAATGTCATCCAGAGGCATCTTGACTGGCTTGAGGTGTGGGTCCATATGAACCTTATGAAGTTCAACAAGGTGAAATGGAATGTTCTGCCTGGTCATGGCAATTCCCAGTATCAATACAGGCTGGGGGAGTAAGGAACTGAGTGTGGTCCTGCAGAGGACGAGTTAGAGGTAGCTGTGGGTGAAAATTGGACATAAGCATTTGCAGCCCAGAAGGCCAGTTGTATCATGAGCTGCATCAAAAGGAGCATGACCAGCAGGCCAAGGAAGATGATCCTGCCTCTTTGCTCTGCTCTGCTCCAGGTGAGGTGAGACCCCATCTGGAGTACTACATTCGGCTCTGGTGCTCGGAGTATGGGAAAGACATAGACCTGTTAGAGTACATCCAGAGAAGGGCCACAGAGATGATCAGAGGCCTGGAGCACTCTCCTATGAGGAAAGGTTGAGGGAGCTGGGCTTGTTCAGCCTTGAGAAGAGAAGGCTTAGTGCTTATGCTTATGAGAAGACAGGAAAAGACTTTTTACCAAGGCCTTGTAAGTAGTGAGAGAACAAGGGGCAATGGTCCTTTAAACTGAAAGACAGTAGGTGTAAATTGGACATAACAAAGAAATTTTTTATTATGAGAATGGTGAGACACTGGAACAGGTTTCGCAGAGAAGTCAGAATGCCCCACCCCTGGCAGTGTTCAGGGTCAGGCTGGATGAGGTTTTAAGCAACCTGATCTCACCCCATGGCAGAGGGGGTGGAACTGGAAGATCGTCATGGTCCCTTCCAACCCAAACCATTCTGTGATTCTATGTTTCTCTGATGTATTATGGAGAATACTAGTGAGGCTGAAATTCTCACCTTTATATGTAGTGAGCTGCACTCTTACCTTTCCTTCAGTTAATTAAATAAAATACAGGAAATATAACGCAGAAAAATTAGGATTGAAAGAGTCTTCTTGGCTCACTGAATTCTACATGAGCCTTCTGAGTTTTAGTGTTGCTTAGGGTTTTGATCATGTAAGCGTATGTTGTGTAGCTCATTTTTCTTGTGGGAAGTAGTGCATGTCTGTGTGCAGGCAGTGATTTATTGTATAGCTAGTTTTCATAAAGCATTAGCTTTCCAAGCATTAGCTCAAATAATATTAAAAGTATTTGAATAATGTGAAAAAATTTACAGAGCAATTACAGTCACCTTGTCTGAGAAAGTAAACAGGGGGATAGAGCTAATACATAATTTTAAAGTCATGAAGTAAGACTGAGGCAAAATCACATATACAGTCCAGGGTTCCTATAGAATTAATTTCCAGCTTCAAATACTAGACAGCCTCCCTACATTTATTCTCATTTAGGTAGCAATACTATAGTTAATATATTAATGACTTTGATCACATTCCATTCTATTTATTATTGCTGTAGGATGCAGCAATTCCGTAGGGAATCATCCAGGGGGACATTTCCATGCCATGTCTTCTTGCTTCGTAACATGAGCAACCATGTTGAAACCTGTCTCAGAAAAATTGCACAGGAGAGAGAGAAACACTGTACTGACTGCTTGAAAGGGCAATCCAACAGACATGTTGCATTAATATGGAAGGAAGAAGGAATTAATTCTTTCAGCAACAGAGGTGATGACCCTTTTCTAGCTGTGAGTGTGGTAAAATTCCTTCATTAGGGTATTTTTTAAAATTCTTTTTATATTAGGTAACTGCGCCATCCATTTGTGTTTGTATAGAAGAGAGTAAAAGAAACTAGATGTGAAAAAATATCTTCCTTATCTTCCCAACCACCTGACTATTCCCAAACCTCATTTTCCCTTGTCTGCAATCCAGGCTTTATTCCAGCCTTTTACACTTAATGCGTATTCCGTATTAAGTCAAAAACCAGACATCACCAGCCTCCAGTTTATTTCCTCCTAACATACCAGTAGATTGCTTGTAGTTAAAATCTCCCATTACTGCCACTTGGGCTCTTTTACATGCTTTTTTTATTGGTACAGTCATTTCACAGAAGATAAATCACAAATTAGTAATTCCACAGTACAGATAGCACAGTGTACTTTCCTGGATCTTCAGCATGTGAAATAAGATACGTGCCTGTAGGTCTGTCCCAGGGCTGCTTGTGCTGCCTGTTAGTGAGCAGCCTTGCCAGCTGAGGGGCAAAGCAATGGCAGGAAGCCTTTCAGAAGCCTGCCTAAACGTGTTGCTTATCTATTTGTTTAATATTACTTTATGTTTAATGGCATGTACCTTTAAAGGTAGGAAAGGCATGCAAGATCCGTATTTTTAATATGTTTTCATATATTTTCAGTTACATTTTATTATATTCAAAGGCAATGTAATGTATATATAACATAATTGTGAACCCTGCAAGTACAAGCAGGGATTGTATTTTACAGATTTATTGCTGCTTACAGTTGGAGCCTGTTTCCAAAGTGAAGTTTTGCAGCATTGACTTCTGCAAAATTGGCTTTTATTATGCACACTATTGACTTTCCTATGAGGCTGAGACAGTTGGGGTTGTTCAGTGTAGAGAAGAGAAGGCTCTGGGGAGACCTTGCAGCTTTTCAATACTTGTAAGTAAATATAAGGGACTTACAGGAAAGATGAGGGGAGACTTTCTAGCAGGGCCTGTTTTGATAAGATGAGGGGTGATGGTTTTAGACTAAAAGAGGGGAGATTCAGGCTGGGTGTGAGGAGAAGATTCTCTACAATGAGGGTGGTAAAACACTGGCACAGGTTGCCCAGAGAGACGGTGGATGTGCCATCCCTGGAGACATTCAAGGCCAGGCTGGATGTGGTTCTGGGCAACCTATCTATTTGAAGATGTCCCTGCTCATTGCAGAGGGGTCAGACTAAAAAATCTTTAGAAGTCCCTTCCAACCCAAACTATTCTATGATTCTATGACTTCCTGACACTCCTGAAGGATATACTAGTGCACCTATTCCTCCCAGAAAATGTATGTTTTATTTTGAATAAGGCATTGCCAGCATCTCCACACTGTTAACTAGTGCCACTGCTCAAAGTGTACTCACAGCTGGCCAGTGGCCAGCCCTTGAGCAGGTGAGCTGGTGCATATTTATCCTCCGATCAGTCAGGTCTCTGACAGATCCTACCAGAACAGGGGAACACAATATTTGACATGGCCCAGAAAATCCTTCTGTGACCCTCCTAAATCACAGAAATGCAAAAAATCCAGCTTTGCTTCTTCCGATGAGGAAGACAGAGATAATTTCTTGTATGAGTAACTTTCCCAGAAAAAGCCTACTTAGAATTTGTGGCACCAGTGAAATAGTTTGGTGTGCAGTATAGAGGGAATTAATTGAAGAAAAACAAAATGTCTGATTGTTTTTAATATGGCTATGGATGAATGAAAAATAGTTCAGGGTTTGTTTGTTTGGTTGGTTTCTGGTTTTGTGGGTTTGGGGTTTTTTTTTGTTTTGTTTTTGTTTGTTTGGGGTTTTTTTGTTATGTTTTTGGTTTTGTTGTTGTTGTTGTTTTGTTTTCTACAAGACATTTTAAAACAGACTTTAAATCAAAGACTAATTCTTCCAGCACAGTCTGAGTGACATTCATATAACAAGCATCAGGGACAAGTACGATGCCTCAACAGGCAAAGCTAAGTAATTGTTATTCTTAGGTCTTTAAAATAGATGAAAGTTTGGTGGGACACTCCTTTAAGAAATACCACTTTCAAAAGTGTCTACCTATGTGTCACATGATCTTCAAGGTGACTTTTCTTATTTTCAGTATGAATTAGCCAAATATCTTTGGTAAATTGAAGGACCAGCACAGAGCTATTCTGGGTCACAGTCTTCTTTAAGTAGTCAAATTTCCATCTGCACTCCATGAGTTCAGCTAAAGAAATTCCAGTTAAAGAGATTTTCCATAAAATGGGAGATCTAGGACATAAAGCACATTTCCATCACTGCCAAAACTCTCTCAGAGCAAGCAAGCAAGCTAAAATGTACCCTTGATAACATGGAGTGTTGAAGAGGCTTAAAAAATGATAAAAGTGGTTGCTGAAGTAGAACCAAGTGGGAACTGCAACAGCCCCAAAGAAATGCATTTATGGTGGAAAAAAATACAGTACAGTAAATGCTTTTCTGAGTGAAGTCCTTTGAACTGTGATTGTGACAAATGAGATGTCAGAGGACTGACAAAATATTCAAGAGACAATGTAACAATTAAATAGGCACACTGGCTACTACAGTAACATTTAAATTAATTTTGAAATCCTTTAGTGTTGTATGGATTTTATGGCTTGGGTCTGCGGCAGCTGGAACTCTGACGCTTGCTGTGAATTGAGTAGGGTGTGCGTACAATGAATTTTAACTGTAAAAAGTAAAAGAAACTCCCAAGTCTGTTGTCTTTCAATGAGCTTTAGCCTCTAAGCCATTCTGAACATCGGACAGCTGAAAATGCTACCCACTCTCTCTCTTCCCATTTTGTTTGCCGTGTCAACTTAGACTATAAACCCCTTGGGACCAGGACTGTAACCTATTATGTATAACACCTCATGCAATGGAATTTTGATTCATGTAGACTCCAGGGTCTCTAAATGCTGCAGCAACATATATAATGTGAAAAGCAACATTTCTATGATACTTAATACAGAAAGGAACTGGCATAAGCAGAGGAAAGGAAATGCATCAGAATTTCAATAGGAATTGACAGAGGACCACTGGGTTATGATTTAGTTATAGTGAGAAGCCCTGTCCTGTTAGGAATTTATAGGTAAAGTACAAATACTTACACCATAAACTAACCTGCACTACATACCCAGAAGGTGTAATTTCATCTCCCAGACACCATGGCAAATTTGGAATATCTCAGAAAAAAGAATTATAATAAAGTTAGGGTAAGTAAGCAAAGGATCATCTCCTGAGCCTTTTAATTTGATATAGTAGCACCAAGGATAATGTATAAAAAAGCCCCCAAAAAACCATGACTAAACAGAACTGTGTGTTCCTCCAAGTAGTATTTCTGGTATTTGTAATGTATAGCTCTGTGCTGTAATACAAGAGGACAGCTTTCCAGCATTAGAACTGCCAGCAAAATTGCTCATCTTCGCATTTCTCTTCATTTCATTTTGTTTTGAAGTTCTTGTTCATTATGCCGTTTGGCTTTTCCTTTCTCTCCCACCAGCTTTCAGAGGACCCAGACCTATATGTTACCAAGGTGCTGTTCCCAGCAAGATACTGGGTTCCCATAAATGCAGCTGCTTTCTGTGTGGATTAAGAGCATGCTGGAAGAGACGCTGAGCAAGTTCAAAGCCCAGTGTTTTCACTTTGTGAGGGGTTTGGTAGGTATTATAGGATTATCGGTCTGACAACATTCACCAGCATTATGTACATGACTGCAGTCCTCACGCAGAGGAGCCCAGACGTATGGGAAAGCTTCCCATATGGGTTTGCTCTAACCCAAATGTGGCTTGTCTGGACTTAATTTCTTATATCACACCAGCCTCAGAGAGCAGAAAAGCAAATCAAACCACAGGATCTTTGCAGAGAAAGCAAACAGGCCCATTACCACTCAGTGAAAAGTACACAGAGTTCCTGGATGTGCTAGTACAAAAGTAGTTTAGGCAAAATATGATAGCTTCGAAAGGATCCTAATTATATTTTCTTCAGCTTTGCAATTCTTTCACGACTTTTTAAAGGTCTTAATGTAAGGGCCTGTGAAGATGCAAAAGACTAAACTCCAGGCCCAAGAATTCTGTGGTTTTAGCTCTGCAAAGCCTCTGTGAATACTGAGAGATGGGAGAAGACAATGTGTGCACTCACCATCTTTTGACTCTCTCAACTTTTCCTTAGGGGGGCAGAAGGAGTTACTGACTACTAGTACAGAATAGAAATTACTTGTTAGATACTGCACAAGCAAATAAATGACCTCTCTCTGTATACACCTATTTTGAATCGAGGCTAGTCTGGGTGGAGAGCTACAGAGGGACAGGACAGGACAGGGAGGCTGGCATTAGGAAGAGAAATGTGCTTGTATTTAGCTCTGACATAAAGCTTCACTCTTTCATGTCCCACAATACTGAAAATCAGGTGAAATTAACATTTGGCAGCAGAGCCCATAACCACTGGGCTTTACCTGAGATATCTGTGTTGCCGGCCTGATCTGTTGTTGCTATGTCTGGGACTAGGGGAGTTGCACTGATGTTAAAATAGATCAAGTCTTAATGGGCACAAGCACTCCTGTGTAAGGGGCATCGTCACAAATACAGGGCTACCATTGCTCTAGCCAAGTGCATAAATTCGGAGTAAGACACAGGCATGGACAGCACAGCCAGGCTTTATATGAGGATTTGTGCAACATTTCATCCCAGGGTGCAGAAACTTAGCAGAAATCAGCTTCACAGGATCAGTGATTGCTAGGTACATAAAATTCACATTGAACTAATTCACATCTTAATGAAAGGTATATGCTGTGATATACAATTTAAAAGCTACGTGATATTTTACCCACAGATACAAAGCAACTGCTTCCTCTCCAAGGCTGGTATCCTGAGTTGCTCTAAAGGGTCTGACCAGGAATTCTGGTGTGGTAATGCAGGGATATAATAGGTCCTCTGTGAAGCAGCTCTCAAATATTTCCCTTAAAAGCTCATCCCACCATGGTCATAATCACCTAATAATCTTAACACATTCTACTTTGAGAATGTAGGGTATGTTTTATGATATTTGCTTCAGCAGACACCTTCCTTAATGGTGACCACACATCCAAAGTAAAAGAAATTCTTATCCACAACTATAGGGTACATAACTTCCTTGAGTAACAATTTTGTTTGTATTTGAAACTGCTTTAAGTAGGAGAAAGGTTATATGAATACGCAGGAAAGAGGTGGCTCAGTGGGAGAGTTGGAACAGTTTTGATGTCTAAGTTATTTTCCATGTCTAAGTTCTTTTCCACAATATCATTTTGATTTTTTTTTTCCAAAAGCACATTAAAAGAATGTCAGTTTTATGGTCAGAGTATGAAATCATGAACAAATTCTCAATTGAAATTCATGGATAGACTGTAAGTTGGGAAAGAAACATTTATACCCCTGTACAAACAGGTGTAATCCCCAAAGGCTTTTTGCACTTAGCAGTACTGCTTGGTATTCAGTTACACACGCACTGTGCACACCCTGCAAAAATGTGTTTATATAATGAGTTCATACATATATAAAGTATACTGTATAGTGTGTATTTACACAGTGGATTGTGTAGTATACATGTACTTCAGTATTCTTGGTGAGTAACTGAGCATCGGCTAGCTGAACTCAGATATGTATAGGCATTTGGACGCTTAGTTTGCTCTTAACCTGAAAATAGCAAGCCAAGTTCATGTAGGAGTCAAAGGATGCCTATGATCGGTGTAGCTCTGCCATCTGATTCCTGATATTGTATAAATTAACAACATTTTAAACTCTGTCATGTACCAGTCCTCACAAATTAGTATAACTCACAACCCCCCTTCCCTGGACTAACCCATTTCACTGTTGAAAGATACACAAATATAATGGATAATAAACCAGTTAATGAGAGTGAAGAAGAGCAATGACACATGAGCAGCTTCTTTCTTTTGTTTCTAACCCAGACCAGCTGCCACTCCACCGGTCCTGTGACCACCCCTGCATTGCTGTTGTCACCAACAGCCTCCTGCCACCCAGACAAATAACAGCTGCTTATGAGTAGACCAGGACAAGGGTTGCCCGGCTGCTCTTCTCATTTCACAGCCTAGCAGCTCCAGCATCCCTGATGTGCCCCAGGTACTGCCTCTCTCCCATGTCCTATTGGCCCTGTTGCTGCCATATTAGCAACTCTGTGGTTTTGCCTACCTTCTTGAGGTTGCTCTGCCTCCTCCTCCAGATTCTACTTGTTCCTCAACACAAATGCTTCTTCCTTTGCACTGCTTAAGGATGCTGTTGGCCCTTGCTGGTATATGCTTAGAGGTGCTTTGGTGGCTGGAGAGCATAGCTGGTGCCAGCTTGCCAGAGACTGAGCTCAGACGCTGTCACGGGACAGTCCCTCTTTCATTCAGTGGAAGGGGAACAAATCTCTGTTTTGGGCACCATCCATTCAAGAGACACTGATGAACTTCTGTGGCCTTATGTAAGATCATGTGGCCACCTAAGCAGATCAGGTTTCTTGGTGTTTGGGGAAAGGAGCAGTGGTGTGAGTAATGCAATGACCTTATCGGTTCACCCGACTTCTGAGAAACGTCAGCTCAGCTGTCTAATCCCAGATTTCTGAATCAGGAGGCAGAAAAGTAAAATCACAAACTACAACATTGGGTGCATATCTGAAAGAATGCTGGCTGGTGCTTATCCTCTACTGCTCCATGCTTCTGTGCTTTTATGCCAATATTGTTTTAAAAACTTTTGTGAAAATTTTACAGCTTGCATTTTTTAGATCATTCCCTTTTTCTTTCTTCTGGGACTATTCCAATGCAAATACAACAAACCTCAATATCTGGATAGTCACTGATCCTTGACATATAAAAGCACACTGGCAGGAGGGGGCTGATCTGACATGGATGTCAGAGTGAAGCAAGCTTTGGGAAAGAGATGTAGGCCTGCTCATGTCACAACTTCCTTGGAGCGAAATTCATCACCCTTGAGGAACTGTTTCTATTACAGGACATGTGCCATCTTTTACAATGGAGTTCTTTCAACAAGCTACAGATGGGCACTTCAGATGGCGCTGCAGCAATATTGACATCTGGCTGCAAGTCTTGCTCATGTGGAAGCCCCAATGTCTCATCTTAATTTATTAAAGAAAATTAAAAAAAAAAAAAATAAAAATTTACATATACACTGAGATATAGATATTTGTGGATATTTCATTGAATCAATAGATCATAGTTTCTGTTTACTGGAGCATCCTTTACCTACTCTTAGCTGTTAGGACTATACCCGTTGCTGTGGCTGGGTGCAGTGCTGTTGATACGACTGGCTCCATTGGGTGCTGTGGGTAGGGGCAACAAGATCTTGTGGCACTGTATGAGATGGCTGGCTATATAAATCACATTTCTTTGTGAAAGAACTGACTGCCGTGCACCAAGTGTAACATCATTCTTGGAGATGGTTCCACTAACTTGGTTTGAATAATATAAGAAATGGCAAATGACTTTGGAAATTCCTGATATCATTCTTCCGTCCCCCTTCAGTTGTTATATGCTAGCAGAGAAACTCTAAAATCCCTACGACGGCAGTTCCTGGGTTTTACTGCATTTCAGTTCCAGTTGCTCAGTGGGAAGAAGAGAATTGGAAATTGATTCACAAACCAAAACTAATTTGAAAATTCTTCTATCTTTTTTTCCAAAGGTTTTCATGGTTTGTGTAATTGCATGTGTTCTGGAATTTAATACTGAATTGTTTTGAATTTTGCACACAGCACGGGATAGACTTGTTTTTTGTTCTTTTAATATTACATCTATGTGTTTGTATCTGTAAGCCACTGGAATGTGCTTTTCAAAAAAAGCATGGAAACAAAATCTCACAATATTTAGAGTCAAATTTTTGCAAATTGTTTTGTAGGTGGTTTTGATCTGGCTTCTACTATTGCACTCCCCATTTTGCTTGTCCACAAATTTATGTGCAAACAGTTTTTTCTTCTCTCTGTGGCTACAGATGTGTGCAAGCTAGCCACATGAGCACATATTCACATGATCCAGCAGACGTGTTGTTTAACCACTTGATTCAAGCACAAATGCAATCTGAAGGTACAAATCAAAGATCTGGTTGCAAAAATCATGTGATAGTCTTTCCCACAAAATGCCATCATGAAAATGGCAGTGTGGTTTAACAGCTGTTATGTTTAGTGTACACAGACTACAATGCCCTTTCTGAAAAGTACTTATTTGACAGGGACATACACATTACTAGCTATAATACAAATGACAAAAATCGACAGAAAGTTAGGATCCCATTGCTGTGTTCAGCTTCAAGTTTTTTCTCTACTTGTAACATTTACTGTTGGCCTACACATCATTAAAGCCTATTTTAAGATCTTGAGAGAGGCTTAAGCAAAGTATATGTTCTCTGCAGAAGAGAAAAGTTCTCTTTTAGGAAACAATAATAACTGTGGTTATAAGGCCATACTGTTCTGGGATAATGTGATTGGTTAAAAATTTAAGCAGGGTGTCTAAAAGGTGAAATGAAAAAAAAAAGCGTTTGCTTAAGAAGCATAAAAAGAGAATTTGAGACCAGATTTCTCAAGACTTGCAGTCTCTCAGACTGCTCTAATTTGAGAGGGGAATGAAAAACAAAAAATAATATTTCACTTGAGAAAAGAGTGCAAAAGTTGTCCCGAAATGAACCATTTAAAAGCTTTCTTTCAATTATCTGTGGATTGGAAAATAATCTCAGAAACTATTTTCCTTACATTCAGTAATTAAAGCCAAGTTCTTGTTTTACAGAGAGAGCTACATCTCCATGTGAAATGTCAGGCCTTTTCCAGAGACATTTGTGGGTGTGATCTTTGAAATATAAAATTTTTATTTCTCCTTCTTTAGCTTCTTGTGTGGTAAGCAGCACTGATGCCTCTGACTTCCATTATGGAGAAGATCCAAGAACATTCATGTGTCAGCTTGGCATATTTTCAACAATTTAACTTTTTGGGGTCTACTACGAGATCTAGATTCCCCTGGGAAAAAACATATTGTTCAGAATCCAGTGTTTGGTAGCCTGCTGCTAGGGTGTTATATATTTTTGTTCAAGAAAATTTATGATGGATGAGAACAGTAAAGGGAGTATCCGTCAAAGCCACATGGACGTGTGCATCCTTCCAAATATAGTTCTTTTCCAAACTAAGCAAGGATTAACTAAAGATGTTTTGGAACCACAAAATGTTATTTTTAAAAGGTAGCTAGTGATTGAGACAGATTAAGACTAAACATGGCTAGGATCAGCCAAAACCACTAAGAGCTTAACTTGTTCACATATTTATGGCTGGAGCAGAATTTGAGGGCCTTCAGCAATTCAAGCCCTGAAATCCTCCAGCATATTTTGCAGCACGGTGATAGGCTGTTGGTTTTGCTCTGCTCCATTGATTTTAACAGGCTTGTTCTTTGTAAAACTTGCCCCTTCCTCTCTCCCACAAACATAAGCGGATCAGTTCAGTGTCCCTGCAGGTCACTGAGTCCCAAAGCATTGCCCAATGCCTTTTAAAAAGCAGGGACGATTCAGCTGGAGATGCTCCACAGCCTTGTGACCAAGGTCACACTCACCAAGTGGCTCCTTGTGACTCTCCCATATTTCCTTCTGTTCCCGAGGGTACAGAGCACCAGAGCAGTCTTTCCATGGGCATGTATTAGCATGATGGAGGAAGGGAGGTGCAAATGAGTTTTAGCATACACATCTGTCAGTATGTGGCAATGATAAGCTCTATGGGAAAAGGAGATGATTAGTTCTTAAGGCAAAGGAGTTTCTCAGTTTATCCCAGTAGGAGCCACTGTTTATTTATTTGAATTGCTTTCCAGTTATACCTACTTTAAGTGCAATATGGTGACATTTTCACATTAAAAGCAACAACACCAAACAGACATCTCTGAGGAATTCCGATACCTAGACCGCAAAGATGTTTATTCCTTTTTCCTCCACCACTTGCTGAATCAATTCCATTTGTCGTTTCAAAGACAGACCTGAGAAGATAAGTAGTGCCTACATATTAAGATGAAATAATCAAACCCAAACTTTTCTTAAATATAAAACATCTGGCAGTATAATGCTGCCAGATGTTTTATATTTAAATTTCTAAATTTAAATGTTTTATATTTAAATTTTGAAATTTAAGTGTTTTATATTAAAAATTTCTTTATTTAAAGAAATCCTCCTGCTGTTGCTCTGCTGTTGCTTCAGTGAGACAAGGTTGATTCACCTGGGCTGTCATCCTTGTAGGACAGGTCACTCAAAAGCCCTGACATCACTTAACTCTTCTCAAACACAGCTTTAAAAATTGTGACTATGGTTTTCTCTGTAGTTTTTAAAGTCACTTAAAACCCTGAAAACAAACAATCCATATACATACGTATACACATGCATACATATATACGGACGGTGGATGGAGAATCAGTAATCATGCCTTGCTGCACCCTTTCCTGCCTAAAGCAGAGGTATCCAACTCTCAGCATTTACTCAGTGACTAAGAATGAGACCTAGATCTGGATTCATTGGAAAAAGCAGTAGCAAAAAAACCCCAACTCTGGACATTTCATTTGGCCAGTGATTTCAAAGGATAAGTGTCTTTGTAAAGGCAAGGGCACTATACGACAGAGGAGATATTTATATATATTCTTTAACCACAATACAGGAGTTGCTTTAAATTTAGTTTTCCTTATTCTTCATTCGTGTGTGCTGACTGCATGTTATGATAACTGTGAGAAGGTTTCTCAGAGGACTGAAGCGCTTCCAGTGCAGTATGTTTTGCTGATGTGGTGAGTATCATTTTACCAATAACAAGGCAGAAAGCATATGCTGTAACTAAAGCTGACTTGTTTGATTTCCAAGGACACTGAAATAAAAGTTTGATTATAGCAAATGAAACATTAAGGCAAATATCTGAAAACAGAAGATCCTTTCCCCTACACTAATGGAAGCAGACATTGTGACTAACCATCCCTATTTAATATGGAGGAAATGAGATGTACAACTTTTCTTACATCTTGCAAGGGAGAAATCGCTGAAACCAATTTTCACGTCATGTGAAAAGTTAGATGCTTCCAACAATGGCAGAAGAAGTAAAAAGGAAAGAGGAAGCTAGTAAACTCATTCCTGAGTCTCACTACACACCAATGGGCTGAACAGGACTGGTGAAATGTGGGGGCATCTAAGGTTTTCTTCAAGAGATTGCCTCAGCACACTTCCCTCAAGTTCAGCAAACTGACACCAGACCTTTGGTTTGGGATTAGAAGATGAACCACTGAGTTGTATCCTATGCACATAGGTTGGAAATACTGTGCAAGAATTTGGGTGTGATATATCCCCTGTAGCTCATATAACATGGGAAATAGAAGTGTACAATAACCTGTCTGTTGAGGGAAAGTGGTTTGACAGTTTAGCAGTTTGCACAGATTGCCACAAAGGAGTATAGTACTGGGAAGGACACAAACAATGCTGGCTCCTCTTCCCTGGGGTCTACACCCTATGACTTCCCTCCTACTTTGCCAGGATCCATCTTACAACCCTTTGCCTGTCTGCCCTTACTTTCCATTGGAAGGTTGTCCCAGAGCCTCATGCCACCAGGATGAGAAACCTCCATCTAACTTCTGGCTTAAATATATCCATGCCTACTATCTCCCCACGAATCCTTCAGTTGGCTGCTCTTAAACCACTCTTTGAGTGTTATGTGCCACAGTACTTCAGTATTTTCTCATGGTCCCAGCTGCCACTCAGCTTTTCTATGCCTTGTCACACTTCAGACTTCTTTTGCAAGGCTACAGTCTCTCAGTTTTCTCACTTGGGACTGATCTGCCACCACCCCATTTGTTTGTTAGCTCTCCCCTCCCATAGACTTCACCTCTCTTGATCTGGTGTGGATATAAGTCCAGCCAGCTTTACAGGATACCTAGGTCCAAGTGGTCCTAGCCCAACAAAACCTAGACCCACAATTTCCTTTCTTGTGTTTCTCATCTAATTATGTCTGGCGGGCAGTGAAGCTGTGTTTCTTCTCCAAGTACTTTTTCCATTGATCATAACAGCAGCTTTGCCCCAGCCAACGTATCTATTGTGCATGTCAACCTTTCCTTAGGCCAGGCACTGCCCACTTTCATGCTTTATGAAACACAAAATGTACTTTGGCATTAAACAAAGACATTAATAACGATGTATAAATTCAGATGCACTAATTAGTTTGTGAGTAACGCATTCCATCGTCAGTGCATGAGCTGAAAGAACACAGCCAGGAAATCCAGATTACGGTCACAAGGAGGAGTCTCAATTATTCTAGTCTTAGCATGTGTAACTGTAACACCATTAAGCACTCTATTATCCAACTCTTTTTAAAAGTCAGTGTTAAAACTAAAAAAACCCCAAACCATCCTGTAAATACCTCTAAATCTAGAAGAAAAAATGTGGTTTAGATTGACAATTTGGAGGTCTTGAGAATTCTTGAGTTCCCTGAAGGCCTTCCTTACTCCACTTTAACAAGATGCTTTGCCTATGATACTGACCCTGTATATATCAAGCATGAAGGAAAGGAACCTTCCCTTTTTATTTTTCTAAATCTTTGCAGCAAGGCTGGAGAAGTAATTGACATTTAGCCAGTGCCCTAAATATTCTAGTAATAAATCCTTGGCAATACAACAGCCAGACAAACAGATTAAAATAATGAGTGGTACAGAGACTGCTGTGCAACACTTTTTCCCATTAAAAAGTACTGCTTTCAGTTGCTTATCACTTTGCCAAACAATTCAAGCTGAAATGTTGAGTGTCTGCTGTGAGGCTGATTTTTCTGGGAAAAATTTCTGGTAGAATGGAAACATCTATGAAAACGAAATTGCGAGATGGGAGAGAGAGGGAGAATCAGCTGCTTGCCCACGTTAAAAAAACATTACTCCAGACACTTCACTGACGCATCGTTGCACTCTGGAACTGGGATTTATGATCATGCCAAAATAGGGCTATTTGATACTAAAGGTGCTCTGTATGGAATTCCAAGATTACGCTTTTTAGACCAAATCCAAAGCAATAATCCGCATCAGCTGCCTTGGTCAGACACTTAATACTCCAAAAGGGATTTGGATACACCTGAACTTCTGAGACAATAAGTATTTTGAGATTAAATCTGTGACAGCAGTTGCTTCCATGAAGTCTGAATCTCAGTCTCAACTTGTTTTCAGATGTGAACCTGGCCAAAACCATTCCTGAAAAACCAGATCAGAACAGTGCCTTTCTGGGCTCTGTTTAGTCAAAATGGAGTATAGTTAGTTCAAGAAATTATTATTACTGAGAACAAAAATAAACTGTAATGCTCACTCCCATTGGAAATGAGAGATCTATAGTGCTCAGGCATAAAGATCCAGAGTGATACCGTACTGTTAGTGATGGGTACATTCATGGACACAACACTTAGGGAGGAAAATGTACTCCTCACTCAAACAATGCAGAATGCAGGAATTCGTCCTAATGGTCTCAACATTCATCATGCAGAGCATAGCTAAAACCCTCAAACGAAAGCCACAGAAGGACAGGAGAGCATTGCTTGCTAGCTCAGAAGACAAAAACTGAGAAGCTCTGGGCTCCCTGGAGACACCATGTCTGCTCTGCTGCTGCACAACATGCTGAGCATGTTCGGTTTTGTGTTTGTTTTTGACTGTTTCTCATCTTTCCCAAGCTGATCAGCTTAACCACCAAGTGCTTCTTTTTTGTTTTTTCTTTTCAACTGATTATTGAGTGGATTCCCGGTAAGGATTCCCATGAAGTCCTATTTGAGCAGCTACTGCAAATTTGGGTGAAATTGCATTGTTATTACTATTGTTTTTATTTATTAGTATTAATACTAACTATTTTCACAGTGATATTCATGGCCCAATATGAGTTGCTGGTTTCACTTGTGTGCCAGGCAAGAGAGATGATCGCAAGCCTGATCCTATGAGGTATTACACCATACTGGGTGGTATTCTTGCTTGGGGTCCCACAATAATCCCAGTCTCGTTGGACTGTGCTGCAAAGTCCAGGCAAGAAAGGACAGACCATGGCCCAGAACAGCAGGCAAGGGTTTAGGAAGAGCCAAAACACAATGAGGAAGAAAGGAGGTGCGTAGGAAGAGAGAGCTATGGAGGTAACCCAGCATGACTGCACAGCAAAAAGACAGCTCTTTCCTGGGAAAGCTGAGTAGACACCAGCTGCAGGGAAGAGAAGCCTATCCCTGCGGTGGTGTGAGGAGGGCATACAAGTGGCCTAAGCCCCACAGAAGTCAGAAACGCAATCAGCATCTTCTGCATCCCAGACAATTCCCTGCTCATTCCTCCTCCCACCCACACTCGGGTGTCTCTCTGCCGCTTGATTCCTCCCTGACCCTTTGTTCCTGAGGGACCGGTGCCATTTCAGGACGTTTTTGGGGTGTTTCCACCAAGGCCATCGAGGGAACTGGTGTGTCCCTTGCCATGCATGGCAGGGTCTTGGCCAGGGCAGGTGGGGGCTGAGGTATGGTGCTGGCCAGCTGGGGACATGCTGATGAGCGGCACGTGTGGCGGCTGCCAGTGGGGATGAATATCTGCTTTGTTTTCAGGAGCTGCTGGAGGCAGGAAATGGGGATGTCTGTGAGCAAAGTCTGCCTTTGGATTTCAAATCAACTGTTTTGTTTCTTGTTAAAGTCCCAGGCCAGTGTCCGGTTGTTTCCTCAGCATAAATCAAAGACATAAGCCCAGCTGTTTTCTTGTAAGGCAAAAGCACAGTCATTTTTGTTTTGCTACTTCTTTTCATTAATTCTTCATTGGAAAAATTATAAAAATGAACACTTCTTATAGCTGTCTGCTAAAAACTGAAATCTCTGCCCTCTCTCTAGAAGGGTTTTGGCTCAGCCAGGGGTTGTTTAGCTTTCGCTAGGCTAATGAGTTCTTAGAGGTTTCAATTTTGTGGTGAAAGTTGTAATTTTTTTCCTACGAGACTCTTAGTAATATTTAATAACAGTTGAGTGGGCTAAATAGATCTTGAGCCTTCAATAAGTTACGGAGGAAAGTAACATTATTTGGTTTAAAAGCTGGTGCTTAGCATTCCAGTGACAAATGCTACCTAAAGAAACATTTCTAAAGCAAACAACTTAAATGATGGTTGTTCTTCTATTCAAGGTTTTATTTTCTTTTTTTTTCTTTTTTTTTTTTTTCCATTTGCAAAATGTTTAGGAGATACAGACTGAAACGTTTTCATACCTGAACATCTATCTCACAAGCTAAGGTAAGAAAGGCTTTCTACCAGTGCTTGAAAGACCAGGAAAGGCTTTCTTTCCTGAAGAAATAAATTGTGCACTTTAATAGGAGAGCTCTTCAGAGACACGTGCAAAACTGAGTGAGAGGTACTCAGAAGAGCATGGTGAAAGACCAAGATCCTAAAGGACAGTAGACTTTCCTAAAATATTGAAGTAGGAAGTGGTTTCCAAATCAGCATGAATATATTTATGTATATATCCTAGTGTGCTTTCCTTTCTAAAGGCAGAAAGAAAGACCTCCTGAACTGGGGTGACTCTTCACTTTGAGCTGATGGAAGAATTGCTAAAAATACCCAATGAATATTATCTGAGCCTTAGAGAATTAGAAAGAAATTACGTTACAAGCTCAGGTGTGGCCTTCATGAAAGGGCAAAAATAAAAATTTGGGCTAACACACTGCTACTATAGAGGCTTTTGTTCTGGAGGTGGAAGATAAATGTGAGTTAGGCTTAAAGACAGAATCTTTCTCAATCTCCAACTCCTCATCTCAAAATTCAGAGCACAAATTTCCCATAACACGTACCCAAATATGCCACTCAACATCTGACCAAGCCCAAGAAATTCCCATCATAAGTCTTTTTCTTATTTGAGAAAGTTGGAAGGTAATTTCCAGGAGATGGAGAATTAATTGTCAAAACTCTGGGCTTTCAGCATATTTATTTCCTTGAAGGTTCCTCTTGAACAAACATTAGGAACCAACAGCATGATGTCAGCTGAGGGGGGAGAGGCATAGAAAGAAGCCACAGTTTCTTTCATTAGAAGTTAAAAAGTGTGTGCCACCTGAAATGCATTGGCTTAGCTGCTGTTGCTGCATTGTCTAATTTAAGGGACTCTTAAATTTAAAACAGTCAGACAGAGCTGTATTTCCCATTGAAATGGATGTCTTCTTATGTCTCCTACCTTTGCCTGCTTGTGGTATCCACACCTTTATTTGAGCTCAGTGACTAGCCATAGCAGATGAGAGACCAACGTGGCTGAACAGCAGGACTGAGTGTTGCAAGATGCACAAGGTGTTTATGCCATGACAGTAAGGAAAAGCTTTCATGTATTTGTGTGCTTCCTAACCAGAAACTATGCAGGCACAAGAAAACACATAAAAACTTCTTGTATAATGCAGCAATGAAGGACAGGAAAAGTTAAAAAAGGAAGAACTTAGTCAGGAAGAAAGTGTAAGTCAGAGAGATATATGGAGAGAGTCAGGAATGAAGAGAGAAAAAGTAAATGAGACTGTTACAAAAATAGGATAAAACAAAAAATGGTATTACTTGATGTCAGAGGTGAAATATAAACTGCTAAACAGCACAGTTCTTACTTTTATGAAAAGCAGGCTGATAAAATTTATCCATAAATATATACAGATAGATGCACATATGCGTATCCTGCCTCAAAATACAATGAACAGACAGGGTTTAACTGAGTTTTATGCATGGCAGGAAATAAAATGAAATGCGTTTATCAAGCACATAACTAAGCAGCATCTGCTCACTTTTAAAGCTGTCTGAAAGGCAGAAGAGAACTTCTCCATCTGTATCTCATGGAGGGATCTTGGGGAATATTACCATATGACTTTAATAAAAAGTTGCTGTCATTGGCATTTTTATAAATAAAGACTGTTATCTAGGCAAGAGGTGATTTTCTGCTATCATGGTTTAATCAGGCTCTAGTTAAGTAAAATCTGAAACCATACTTACCATATTTTCTTAAGAAAGGCCGTGCCACAGATGATCAAGGTCAGCTACTGGTCTTGGGCTGTTGTCTCAATTTTGGTCTCACCTTCCTTCCAATGGACCAAGTCTGAGTAGGGAAGGAGCTCAAAGACTGTGTAAATGAGCCAAAAGGCCTATTTCATTCCCAGCTGAATTCACAGTCAAAGACTGGGTGGTATGATTTGAATATATATAGCTTATGTCCCTCCAAACTTTCTGTTAAAGTGAACACCAGGATACAAACCCTGGAAAGGGACCGAAGTCACAGTATTAGAGCCCAATACTGTCTACACATTCAGTAGGACATGGAGAAAATCATCTCCTAGGTTGAAACGTGAAAAACAAGGGAGCTGTTGAAATGCAAAGGAAAAAGGTGTATATTAAGCATATAATTATGTTAGAATATATATAATATACATTCTATTATGTTAGAATAGTAGAATCATAGAATGGTTTGGGCATTATAATGTTGTATTTCTACAGTCTTTTCATAACACAGAAAGGGAGGCAAAAAAGTTAGGGGGAAAAACAAGCAAATACTCCTCTGGCCATTATTTTCAGACATTTGTGCCAGATCTCTAAAAGTACATGGATCTTCTTCGGCTGCAAAATAGTTTGCCTATGTGAGACGGATATGCCAATCTCTCTCTATCTTCTGCTCAACAGTATGTGGGCAAGACAGGATAAATTAGGACCAAGCTCGTTTCAGCTCTCTCAAACTTCCTCTGGTCTCAGGAAGCGCAAAGAATTCTCTACGTTTAAGAGGCATTGCCTCATATTGAGCCACTTGTGCTCTGTAGCTATTTGGTATTTGGAAAAAACCTGTGTGGAATAGCTGCAAGAGACATTGCAACAAGAAATTTGTGTGGGACTAATCATTACTTGTATCCTTCGAGGAAGAAAAACATGTTTTCTTCCTCGTTTAGCATAGCTATTTCCTGTAATCTCTTTCAGTCCTTCCGTTAGTTCTTATTCCACATATATTCTTCCTTCACTCTTTATCTTGGCTTTAGTCTCTGAGAGGCAGGCATTTCATCTTCTGTCTTTGCAAGGTGTCTAGCACAAGAACACAGTTTTCTGTGGGCCTAAGCATCTCTGGCTGCTGGAAGCATGCAGTAAATTTGATTCGCTACAGGGGCATGCTAGATTTATGGCTGCAAAGGATTTCAACATGCACTGCTCAATATCTGGAAATCCTGGACATAGACCACAATGCGTGCTCTACCATAATAATAATAAAAACCATAAAACAAGTATGGTTTTCCTTTCCCAAAAGCAACAGAAAGGAGTTCACAGTGTGGCTTCATGCTGCATTTGATATGGTAGCATCCTGCTCTTAACCAAAAGAAAATATTTTCTTAAATTGTCAAAAATGTGTTCCTGACCTATATTTTGCTTTCCTTTGGGACTCTTTCAAGTATGGAATTGAAAATAGATAGATTTCACAAAACAGAGCACAACTAAAAAAGTAAGAAGTTTCTTTTTCCCTGCGTCTACTTGCCAGCACTGAGTGGTTAGTTATTATTATCAGAGTATAAAAGTGTGAGTTGTAGACATATCCAAATTGCACTGTAATAACAAGCAAATAATGACCCTCGAACCATGAATATGCCATGATCTGCCTTGTTTGCACGATTATTCAGTGTTTGTCCATACAAACTCACATTGATGTCTGACTTACAACTCTAGCTACAGCCTCCGTTGCCACTCTGAAAAAATGAGCACAGAAGTGATTTATTTCTATTAGGTTCTGTGACCCACAGATGTGGTATTTTAGATTTGAAATGCTGGAAATAGTTACTTGTCACTCAGTGTAGAATGATAAAAGCTTTTGACTGCTTTCTTAGCTACCTTTTCCATTCTTCTTCATTTAAGTGAAAGATGAAGCATCATCTTTTATAGACCACAGGTGTTCCTTTGCTAAAACAGGTCTGTTTTACACAGCACCACCAAGCTTCTTGGTGAGGTCTAAAGACAATGCCAAGCAGGTGAGGTCTGAGTGATGGGCACTGACTCTGAGAAAGAAAAAGACCTGAAGTGGCTTCAGTGTCTACTGAAAAGCAGAGCCGAGCACATCTAAGTTTAAGTATTTAATGAGAGTTAAGTGATGTTGGACATTGGCCCTCTCTTTATACATTTAGACACCTTGTTCTAGAGATCTCACTGAGCCTCTGTGCTTGGCACAGAGTTGGATTTTCCTCCCCATCAGGGCTTCAAGGGAGTGACAGCTGGCAGGCATCTTTGAGGAACATGGCTGGATCAACACTGGCAGCAGGACCCCCTCTCCTGTGCCTGAATTATGGCTTTCTAAGAAAGCAGATGAAGGCTGTGCAAAGTACAATAATTAATAACTCCACTGCTGCCTCCCCTCTTCTTCCCCTGTCGCAGCTCATTCTTCTCACAAAATCAAACAGTTCCTCCTTGACAGCAGCCTGAAATACAGACTCACATGGCTTATATCTTGTCTGTCACCAGGATTTAAATATTTCAGACCCTGGCAGCGCAGCCGGTTCCTCACTGGTTAAAGCCTGACAAGACTGGTTTCCTAACAGGGATGGGGTTTATTCATGGCCCTTCAGGTTCTCCCTTTTCCAGTCTTTAGCCCTTTCATCGCTCTGGGTAATAACTGACTTTCTTAACTGCCCTGAGAAGCACTGCAAGAAGAGTCCCATTGTGCACAATCAATGGAGCCCTGGGCTCCCTCCTCCCCTGGCTATTATGGGAAGGGAAGCCTCTTTAGTCCTCAGACAGACAAGAGGGACTTTTTTTTCTTTTAAGTTATTATTACTTGAAAAGTTGATCACAGAGCTGCACAAGCCTCTCATTGCGTTTTATATTCATGTATAAAAACCTGCCCTCTGTGGAACTTATGCCCTGTTGACGAAGGTTGTAGCTGACAGAAAAAGAAAGCAAGACTGCAAAAAATAATTTGCAATCTGCTGGGAAGAAATCTTGTAGGCAGATGGATTTTTTGGTTCACTGAAAACTTTGGCACTGGAAGGGTCAGTAAATAACTCAGAGGCAGAAGAACTGAGCTAATGGCTCAGCAGGTGAAGAGATGGACACAGAGACAAACAAAGCAAAAGAAATTGTGCTTTTTCTATGAGGGTATCTTTGAGAGGATGCTTTCTACCAGGAATAAACCTTCTTGAGAGCAAGATAGGGTAGTAAGGGTAGACCTTACTGCACTGCATTATGGGCAGCCCCCCAAAACAGAAAGGACCTGTCAAAGGTAATAAAAACTTAGATGCTGGATCATGCAGGCCATTTTGTATGACGCCAGTGAGAATTTAAACCTACTGACAGTCTTCATGAGGTGATTAAAAAAATCAGAAAAAGGATAACCCCCCTGCCCCACTATTTTGGAGCCAGGCTGATGGAGCAGAACTGAAATTCTGGGGTACTTCAGGACTTCGCACCCCTGGAGGCAACATCTCCTCTGAGGAGATAAATCTTGTCCTCGGCCATGCTCAGATGAGTGCAACCCATGGGACTGACCAGCAGTGAACTTGTCAGATAGGGCCACAATGAATCCCAAGCCTCTCCTATCTTCCCACAGGTAGGGGAGGCAAGGAAGAAAAAGGGCCCCTGCAAGACTGATGCAAAGAGCACTTTGGGATACTCACATGGCTGATCTTTAAGCTGAAAAATGGTGATAAATACACGCCTTTACCTTAATTCAGAGCCATCTTCAGCTTCAGAAACAATATATATAGAGAGCACAACCCCAGAATATCATCTATATAAAAGTAGTGTATTCATAACTCGACACATAACACAGCTGGTGATTATGGACAGTATGTCTCTTTAACTACATTTCAGTCGTGCAGTAACTGCTTTTAATAAACATTGCCTGGCTTATCTCTTGGAAACTAAAAAAAGTGATTGATGAGCTTCTGAACTAGTGTTTCATTTGAACTGAAGCTTTCACTGACTGATAAATACACCAGACTTGCTCTGGCATTCCAGCTTATCTCAGCTCCACAGGAATAATGCTGCAGAAATCTCTCCACAGCCTTCAGGAGAAAAAGCAGGAAGATATTTCTAAGGCTTATCAGCCCACACTAGAGTCTGTGCAGCCTTTAAGTTTTACTGCTAATCTTCAGTAAAAACAGATGCAAAAGCTTGCTAATGTTTTTAAGGTTAACTGCAGACCCTTTTGTCAGCATGGCACCAAAAGCATCCAAATTTTCTTTCTCAGACAGCTTGTCAGTTCTCCTTCCCCTGCTTTTCCCCGGGTCCTCTTCTACACTTCACTGCAGGGGCTGGTCAGCAGAGAGGGAAAATACAGGGAGATGAAACCAGTTCAGGGCAATACAGTACAGACTGGGAAAGTATTGAAATGGACTGAACTGGAAGCTGATCTCACTTTGCCCAAACAATGTTGCTAATTGTCTAATCACACAGCTCTAACTTTAGTCTGTGCTTTGGGTTTCTTCAGGATCTGCTTCACAAGCATTTAGAACTTTAAAAATAGCATCTAAGGAAATTTATTAAAGGGTTAAATGTAGCAGGAACTCTTTAGGAGTTTTAATATTATATTCTTTACCCAAGGCAATAGGCAGCTTATTCAGAGTCATTCCATTCTAATGTGTAAATGCTGAAAGCAATTAGGCTGCGTCCTATGTGTATTAAAGTATTTAGGAGAAAAACTTTGGAAAAAGTGACTTTTCATGAGCAGCTGCCAAATATTTTCTAAAAGTTATTGCCTTACTAATAATATAGGAAGTTTTAGTTTTTAAAGTGAAAGCTTTTTTGAAACATATGATTCCAGAAAAGTATTTTGGTGTGCTAAACTTTTTTTTTTTTTGACGTTTCAGTATGAGAATGGACAATACAACAGTATCCATCAAAATGTCTGTTGGCCAGAAAATGATGTTAAATAGAAATTTTCACGAGAAGAGTTTACATTTCTGTTAAAACCTGGAAACTAAAAAAGGAAACAAATTATTTTGTTTTGAAGAACTGAATCACCCTTTTTATTTTTAAAACTGCAGCCTGAAGTGCTCTGAAGAAATGCTTGGCTGTCATTGCCACTTTGAGGAGAAAATATTCCTTCAGCTCGGCATATTAAACGTGTTTTTTAGACATGCCTTGTGTGGTGCACTGGGTTGCACATTTTGCTGTTAATTCTTAAAAAGCAATAAAGAGAAAGAGCCAGCATTTTTCTGTTTTCTCGTCCTTTGTTGCGGAGTAGACGTACAGACTCTCTAATGCTGTTTTATTTATAGATCTCAAATCCCTCCAGAAGGATCACATGCCCTCTGATGCCTGCAATAAGCCCACTGGCTGTTTATGGCTAGAAAGTTAGTATTCATATAGAGACTAGGCATAAATGAGAACCAGACCTTACATTACTTCAGTCATCGGGGGAGAGTGTCTAAATTAAATGTATGCTATAAAAAGACTTCAGTATTAGTCATGTCTGCTTGATGAAATAAGGCTACATCTGTTTAATTAAATATTATCAATAGTCTTAAAATATTCTGCTGCCTAATGAAGCCAGTTACCACCTGAACTGTTTATACAGTTGCTTTCTCTGGCTTTTGATCCTCTCCATCCCACATATTCTGTCACTGGGAGGCAGAAAGTGGAGTCAAGGGTGCTTGTGATGCAACCTTTCTTAATCATCACCTGCCAATTGTATCAAAGTAAATATTAAGCACGATGTTCAAAAGGCTAATAATGAGGATATCAGCCATCTTCTAATATCTATGTTTTCACTGCCTATAAAAAGAAGCATGTAAACAGAAAAATCAGGTACTCTCTTAAATCATGCTTTGGCTTGCATCTCTGTCTTGCTGACACGTGAAGCACTGCATAAACATCTCTCTGGCTAATGTAAGAGCTGCCAAATGATCACAGGGATTTTAATTATAGGAAGAAGTAATTCTTCTGTGGGGAAAAAAACAAATTAAGAGGCTGTAAATATTGTATTTAGTCACAAGGGGGAAAACAGGGCTCACCTGTCAGAAGGACACAGCTTCTCTTTGTTTGGGTGTTCACATCTTCACTGTGCTTTGGGCCATCTTTTCCCAGGTGGAAGGTACACCTTTACACATTTGCATTTAAACACAAATATTGCTCACCTCTTTCTGCTTTCTCTGTTTTTCAGTGGAACTGCAGCTTTCTGCATCGGAAAAAGCAGGGAAAAGAACTCCTAGCAAGCTCTCCCAACACGCAGAGCTCCTGAAGGCAGACTGCAAACACGCAAGGAGTCTTGTGTCTGGGGTACAAAGGGCCTGCAGTGCCTGCTAGGGACATGCAGTATGCAGGGAGTGTTTGAACTGGGTATGTTTTAATTTGACATGGATTTCAAAAAACTCATTGCAGTGATTGTTTGAACACAGTTGGAAAGGAACTCGACTAAAATTTAGAGAACAATCCAATACAACTGAGATGATTAGCTGAGTAGGTTGGTTGGGATTTTAGTACTTCCAAAACTGGCAGATAAAATTTCCAAAATGTCAACTGATTCTGATCTTCTGAATTTTTCTCTGTGCTCACAGGCAGCTTGCCAGATAGGTTCCTACATTTTCTGCTCACATCTTGCACAACCACCCAGCTCATGCCCACATGCAGAGGATGTCAGGCCAGGAAAGCAACTCAGATTATTTGGAATACCCTTAGTTAAGTGCAAGAAGTGCACGTTCATCTGAGGGCAAAACTGAATCCTGAAAGTATTTGAAATCATCATGTTGTGGCCCTTCATCAGTGCTTGGATTTTTCGCAGACTGAGAGGGAAATAGACTTATTCCCTTTTTTGAATTCCCACTGTCACAGACTGAGACTATGGAGGTTTATTAACTCACATGCTCATACCTTTTACCAGCTAAGCCCAATAGCAATGATACTGTTAACTGCTAATCTTAGAATGTCTTACGTGCACAGAGAACATCTGTACATTTATCCTAGTAGTATAATGTTTATGTAAATCTTGTCAATGTACTATACACATGCATTACACATGTAGTCTTTATATTTAAAATTGTGCTTGCTTGAATATAAATATCAATGCAAAATGTAATATTTTATGTAAACATGTATTTTACTATTGTATATATTGTGTGTATACAGAATTTGTTAGGAGACAGATACCAAATGCATTTTTAAAGATGGTCTTACTTGGTAAGATGAGAGTTCACTCAGGAGACTGAATGGCTGAGGGATCTGGTAAATGGGACCTTCCTATTACCACTTCAGATCCAGTCAAAACTAAAAGCAATCAAAAATTACCCCAATCCTGACAGAAACTCCATACTGCTTGTCGTGGTCCCTACTGGTGTGTGTCTGTCAGAGCTCAGTCCCCCAGCACGTAGCAGAGAGAGAGGCACAAAGCCAGTATTAGCTTCCCCTGGCTGTTCCTGGCAGGGCTGGTGCTGTCCCCCACGGGACTCCTATACCATACGCCAGCAAGTGGTACAGAATCATCAGCTACTTCTCCCCTGGGGGTTTGCTAAATTCCTCTACCTGACCAGGAAGAAACTAGAGTCTCGAAGGTAAAGTTCAGTGCCACTGCGTGAGCTTTCATTTCAGATCCTGTGCATATAGTGATAAAGTCAAGTTCTTAGCAAGAGGGACTACAGTGTGACAAGAGGGAAATAGTGCAGCCAGCAGGGCCAGGGCAGTGATCATCCCCCTGTACTGGGCACTGGTGAGGCTGCACCTTGAATCCTGTGTTCAGTTCTGGGCCCCTCACTACAAGAGAGACATTGAGGTGCTGGAGCAGGTCCAGAGAAGGGCAATGAAGTTGGGGAAGGGTCTGGAGCACGTGTGAGGAGGAACGGCTGAGGGAACTGTGGGGTGTAGTCTTGAGACTCTTCTCTCAAGTAACAAGTTGACAAGAGGTAACAGCCTTGAGCTGTGCCAGGGGAAGTTTAGACTTGATATTAGGAAATATTTCTTCACTGAGTTGTAAATCATTGGAACAGGCTGCCCAGGGCAGTGGTTGAGTCACGAGCCATGGAGGAGCTTAAAAAGACTTGTAGATGTGGTGCTTAGGGAGATAGTTTAGTGGTGGACTTGGCACTGGGAGGTTAACAGTTGGACTTGATGGTCTTCAAGGTCTTTTCCAACCTAAATGGTTCTGTGATTCTATAATTCACACAAAACATTGCCAAGCATAGCTGCTGTCTACAAGGTGTGTACCCTGAGAAGCAAATAAAACATGTAGTGATGCCAAAACATTGCAAGGTCTTGAGCCTGTTCTGTAAACAGAAAGAGACTTTGTCTTGAGGGCTGTCATTATGGTGTCTTTTATGAGCATTAAATTAATCTAATTCCTAAAATGAGACCTTAGGTACCAGCATCATCCCCAAAACTCTTCCTTTCTTATCTTTTCTGGATTAAGCTGTCATTCTCATAATTTGGATCCTTTGTCAATACAGATGAAATGCAACTATATAGTTACCTGAAGACTGAAAGTTCTTCAGGATTGTCTTCCTCTGTCTGTGTTGGAACCTATAAATTAAGGTAAACACAAAAGAAAAAGATATATGCCTCCTATGATCGCTAAGGCAGGCATTTAGATTCTGTACTTTTGGTTGAAAGAAGGAAAAGAACACCTATTTCTAGGCTACCAAAAAGATATTTTTAATATGTGGAAAAGTTTTATTGGCGTTCATTACCAGCTATCCACATCTGGACCTGACAAAGCTACTATTGATGTGCCTGGATTAGTTGGGTGAGAAGTACTTGATCAAGAAAATTGATTTTCAGTGTTGTTTGGATTGGTGTATGGTACTTGCAAAAAGATTGCACGCGACAGAAGCGTTGTCACGATAGTCCTCAGTGGCTGAGGCAATACCTACTTCTGTGCAGAAAAGTCATCCAGACAAATGAAAACACCTTCTAACACGGAGAAAACGAGCTGCGTCTTGCCCTCATTTGCACTGGTGAATACTGAAGATCAGTCACCGCCCTTCTTTTCCTTCCTCCATCATTCACACCCTTAACCATTTTGATAACTGTCACACTTAACTGTAATATCCATAGTGCAAAGAAAACACATGCAGTGTGACCTCTGAAGTGGCATAAGAGAATGCAATATTCTGGCAACACCTACCAAGCAACACATATTGCCTGTGCTAGGTTCTGCCAAGACACCCCATGTAGAAGGGGTAGAAGGGAAGGACCAGAACACACGTGTTTCCCCGTACGTTTTACATGGTGTCTGGACCCACATATCCCGCAGTAATCAGCCTATTGAAAAGTGACACTGCATAGATATGCAAGGGCTGGTGCAGAGATCATGCAGAGTCTACGTACCCTAAACCTTACTGCTCCTAAAAGTGCAGTGTTAGAAGTGCCTTGCTAGGATACTCTGAAGCTGTAACAATATAGCCATCATATGAATGAAGTCATGGTGGTACTACATTATTTCCTTCTATCCAGTCAGCAGAAAGAACTGTTACTCTTGTTAATGTATTGCATGTATTTTTATTCATCTCTATGGCATGTGTCTGCTTTAGCTATGTTAAGGCACCCAAACTCTTAATTAGATCAAACAATGACATTGTTTGTGCTGCCTACAAGTTTAGCTGTTAGCTTGAAGTACAAGATTTAATCAATGAGAACCCTGATCAAAGAGGTATCATGTGGCTCCTAATGTATGTTATAGTTGTATAGACCAATCTGAAAAAAAAAAATGGCAAAATTCTGTGCTATATGTGCATGGATTTCCTGTGACCCTCTTTCCTTCCCAGTTCCTTGTGTTTATCTTAATTCAACAGGGTTTTTAAATCTCATTTTCCTCTTTTACATTAATATAGTTTCATTACAGTATTTTCCAAATTACTACTCTTAAAAAACTAAAAAGTTTAAAGAATCTGAATTTTCAGGTGTATTGTCATCACTGTTATCATTTTGCCTGTACATGGACTGCATGGCAGCAAACTAGCTAGATGTCAGGATGAGTGAGAAGATACTCTCTTGAAATTTTCTCCTCACATGCAAGTTCTTTCAGTTGCCTACTAATGAGATAGGTAATCAAACACTCAAGCCATATTAACATATTATTATATTAATTAGTAAAGATTTTCTAGTAGAATATCTAACCCGATAAAATACGAGCAGTGTCCTGCTGTTCTTACTGGTGTATCTTGGCTGGGGGAGTCAATGTGTTTGAGCTTGGACTTGTCAGCAATTCAGGGCAGTTATTTTGCCTCCTGATCTTCAGTGATGTAAAATGGGTGTGACATTTATTGGAATAACAGATTGAGACTAGTTAGGCTAAATCTTGCTACAGAAGTTGATTGCGTTTGCTAATATTGCTGTCAGATGATTGGTCTGGTTCTTGGAGATGTGGATGTCGTCTCTGCTTTTTATTTCCTCCACATCCTGCATTTCTGCTAGATGACACAGCCAGAGCAGTATCCAATAAAATCATCTGTTTGTTCAAGGGACTGCAGTATACTTACAAATACCCAAGCCATGTCATGTTTAAATAAAATCAGGATTTTCGCGTTCTTTAGACCGAACTACCTTAATGTGCCACAGGACTGGGAAGAACAGTGCCTCTAAGCAATGGCCAGATGTGGCTTGCAAGATTAGAGATGAGTACAGGATAAAAGCCAGATGTGAATGTTCCCAAAATTGGGCAAAGCCACCTCTTTGCATTCAAATCTTCATCATGAGAAATATAAATCAAGCTTCCTCATTTTCAAAACTGAGGTGGAGTCTTCTGACTTCTCCATTCCTTCAGAATGCCAATCACTGTCACCTGTGGTTAGTTTCTAAACCAGAACTCTTAACGTTCATTTTTGGAAAAGTTTTGTTAAGGAAGAGTAAATATGATAATATCATTTAAATACCTCAGGATGACTATACCACATATTGGAACATGTGGAGCTCTCATTATGTAACTTATTCTTACTGGACAGCCTTCTGCAGGCACATCACGCTCTAAGAAGTGCTCAGGGAGCTCTGCAGCACCAATGGCACTGTGACTGTCTGTGGAATTTAATGATTTGTCACAAAGTGACAGGACCTGGCTCTCTGATATTTGCCTTCCTCACCTGGGGCTTCAAGCTAAACATTTAACAACACCATCCCTCCTGTTTTCTCTTCACTGATATTCAATTAAGAATTTTGTTTAAGCAGACCAGCATTTGACCTCCCCTGCCACACTTCTCCCGATAGTGGAACTCTGTCGCTGCCCACCTGCTGCACAGCAAGATTGTACTTAGTCGTGATCCCTGGCACACACTGTGTGCTTATGGCTGATGGCTTGCTTGAAGGAGAACAGACCACTAATAAATTGCACAGTCATTACCCTTTACGCATACTTGTTCTAATAGGTGTCGCAGATTCCTGCCTCCTAATAAGGAAAGGAAGTAGAAAAACACATAAATTCTCCCAAGGGAGTCAGACAGCCTGAAGCCACGTTCAACAGCTGTTACTGTTACCATGAATACCAACAGCAAAACAAGGATTAGAGGGGAGAGGGGGGGGGGAAGAAAAAGAAAAGACGCATTGCCAGGGATTTTGGCAAGATTTTCTTGGATGTGGAATGTGTTTTGCAGTGCCCCAGTCTATAAAAGCTCAGCACTCCTGTGGCACGTGACGGAATTTGGAGATTAGACAAACAATGGTATTAATTAGTCTATAAACGAATCATTTCATTTATCTGAAGTTTGTATTTCTGTATCTTGCTGGGTTTTTTGAAGCTGTCACTTTAATCTCCAGCGGAAAGATTTTGGCATTCAGCGGGAGCTTGGATGCTATGTTGTTATTAAACCTAATTCACAAGAGGTTTCAGAAATGTTTTCACAAGATTTACATTTTGTCTTCTACCCTCAGCTCTGGTCTTTTCTCTGAGGGCCAGATAACATGAATCGGGTGCTTCCCTGGCTGCCCTGGAGCTATGCTGATTTACACCAGCTAAGCCTTTGTCCCTCTGTATTATAGCTGAGAAATCCAAAGGAGAGACTCATGTCTTCTGTGAAGATGTGTATTTAGTCTATTCTGCTGAGATAGTTTATAGCTTTGGCAGGGAAATTGTTGACAGTGCATACTGTAAATATAGTTAAAATGAATTTGAAGTCTTGGAGCTGCAGCTCTTTCTATGCTTGTTACATTAATTTGTTAAAGGTGCTCAATGTAGGTATGTATGTGTTCATAGAGTTACACCGTTGATTAAACACACTTGATACTCTACCGAAAATGAGAACAGGGCACACCACAGACTGCTGCTGCCTTCTGGCAGCAAACCCAAGATCACAGCATAGCTGGACACTAGGGCACTCACAGCACATGGCACAAGCCTGCTGGATTCAGCATCCTTGCATCTGGCTAAATTCCAGTCTGTTCAATTGCTATCCATCTACATAAAATGTGTGTCTGTGTCATGATCCTCTACCTCTCTTCCCCCCACCTTCTCCCCCCTGTCAGTTTCAAGTAGATGCTGTATTCCTTACTCTTGACTTAAACCATGGAGCAGCACTGCTCTGATGTATTGAATGTCTGGTGCTTGTAATTCTCATTCAGGCTAACTTCTGGTGCAGGCAAAGTGAGTTTTACTTTTTAAACCAAGAGTTATGTCTGCTGTCATCAGAAGACCAAAGCTACAACAGATCCCAAAGACAGGAACAACTGCGGGCGAGTGTGTGTATTCTCACAGAACAATCCACTCAGGGCTCAGGGAAGATATCTTCTCCAGCATCTCACAATTTCTCTGTTTTTCAATGTGTCCCACCACCCCCATCCCTTTGCCTTGTAACCCTCCTTGAACATGGACATGGGTGGTGGATGTTCTGTGACAACTCCCTCATCCCATTCTAAGACGTATTTCCATCCCACTTCAGGATCTGGCCTTCTATACACAACCACAAATCTTGCACAAATCAAAACTGTGTGTGGCTGAGGTACACTCTGATGGAAGCATCAGGCCAAGATATGGTATTTCTGTCTGAAGAAGAGTAAAGCAGTGGGTAGTTTAAACAATGAGTATTAATGCTGGCCGAGACCTTAAAAACACTATTGAGTAATTCCTACCTGACTGTAAAATAGGATAAAAAACAACAACAAAAAATATCCATAAGGAACTTTTTGACATTTATCAAAACATGTTTTTCTAAAAGTGTTTGTGGCAAATGAGAGTAACCAGTAATATTACCTAATATTCTAAACCAGTTTAGGTTCCTGTCCAATGTCAGTCTTAACACAAACTAGAAATATGCTACTTATTGAGCTGGGAGAAGGTTTTGATTTACAATGATGCCTTGATGGATTACCTGAAAGCACAACCTTCAGGCAAACTGTGATTAACTTGACCAAAGACATCTGGGAGAGCCATCTATGGCCTAAAATTATGACCTTGGTATTCTAGGCTGAAACTAGACACCATTTAAATTACACTGCTGAAAAACTCTTCTACAGAGGCCTTTGTTTAGGAGGCAAACAGGTTTTTTAGCTTCAACAGTTCAGCAGAAACACCTCCTGTGAAGTTACAGGGGGGAAAGTACTTCCTATTTTTTTTTTTCAGCCATTACTTTAAAAACAAAACTCCAAACACTCCCAGCTTGTACGAATAAAGAAGCAAAAACAATTAATAACCTAATGATTAGCAAAAGCTGTAGACATAGGTTTGGATTTCACTTAGCAAGATTTATGGAGTTAAATATAAAAGTATGACTCTTGAAAGACATGTGCTCATAATTAGCTGGAGTTTTACCCCTGGATACTGTAAAATCACAACACGCTGTCAGAGCCCATTTTCTGATCCTGTTATCAGCATGGAATAAAGTTTTCCACTAAATGCAAAACAGATTTACAGGTGCTAAAACAGCTATTTTATCAGTGGGAAATAGGCTACCTTTTGTTCTCTAAAAAGGCATTTCATGATTTTACATTGGTCAATTGATCGTACAACAAAGGGAAACAAAACAATTTTGGTCATCTACTAAAACAGAAGATACAATGTGAAAATAAACACAAGAAAAGTGACCGCCTCTCTGAATGTAGGATATATGGTCTTGCATATTGTCACCTACTGTAAAATAAAAAAAAAAACACAAAACCAAGAAAAAGATCAAAGCAATGCCATTCACTTCATATTGCTGAGAATGCTACATAAATCCTCAGCGTTCCTACAGGCAAACTCAAAGGAAAACTGCATTCCAGGCAGCTGGGAACACTGTAAATTAAATTATTCAATTAAAAGAAGTCCTGCAAAGATAACAGTCTTTTCAGTGTATTAATTCCTGCATGTGAAGGGCCTCCTCTTGAACCAGCTCCAAAAGGGAGGATATTTCTGTACCTTGTACTCCAGCTACAGAAAAGGAGGTGAACGGCTTCTTGCATATTTGCAGGCTGGCACACAGCAAGGGGCAGAAAGCCTTTGAGGAGTGCTCTGAGTGGCTTGGGGGTAGGCAGGCCGAACTGTTTTTAACAACAACTTCTTCAGAGTTTGGTGATGGTGGAGCAACCATCTGCTCAAGAAGAAGCAACACCCCTTGGCTTCCTGCTAAGTGAATGGTTTAACACGGTGGTTGATGGAAACTTTATTTTAGAGGCTCCAAGGCTCAGTGGAAGGCAGTTTTCTGAACTGGAGATTGTTAAGTGACCACCAATTCATTTGTCCTCTGTGTTTATCATTTTAACTCTCTGCTAGTTGAGTCTGCATTGTTTGAAAAACAACCTCGTATTTGATTGAAGCCTGCTGTGTGGCAATTCCTCTAGATGCTCAGTAGCTGTACCATTATGAAAAAGACTCCACAGGCATTTCCTTTCTTCCCCCCTTCCTTCGTTATTGCAAGAAGAGGGAAGACAAGCATAAGGTAAAGGGCCTGATAGCATTTCCTTGAGCAGAAGATGTTTCAAACTTGTCAGGTCTCTGTTCAAGGGCAATTACATCTAAACAGGGATTGCTACAACAGGACTTCAGAGTAAGGCTGTTACTGATGCTATCTGAGATGGTTTACAAGTAGGTGTACAAGATGATCCTTTCCTGGTCAAACGGAGGATAATGTGGTGAACGCAGTACACCACTCCCACACAACCTTCCAGATTTCAGAACAAACTTCTATTGGCAGCATTTATGCAAATACTGTACTGTGGTGGTGTCTGCAGCACCTTTGCTCTAAAACATCAAATCAAAGGAAGTAGAGTGAAAGAGCCACATATTGATCATGGGTCCAGCCCAGCTAGGAGAAACTTCTACCAAAACGTTGGCACAGACCTCATTTGCAGATAAACCCACAGATTCATACACATAAGTGAACTCTTGAGCCAGAAAACAGAAGCCAAAGCCTTTGACCTGACTGACAAAATGATGATACCTGGACCTGACGTTGTGTCCTTGTTTACAGACAGATAGCAGATACATAAGACCTCAGGTCCCCGTGAAATTTTGCATCCCTCTGTATTTAATGCCATATCATTCTTCTTTTGGGTTGATCCAGAATCAACAGAACTTTGGTCTCTCTGTTTCTGAAGAGTGAACTTCAAAGCGCTTGGCCATTTGTCAGAAAGTACCGCAAAACTACAAAGAAATAACCCAACAGTAAATCAAAAATCTGAGAGAGAAACCTCTCGCAAAGACTACAAAGGGAGAAAAAAACAAATGGCATGGAGAGTTGATTATAACACCAGCAGTTTGCCACGGCAATGGAGAAACTGATACCAGATGCTGCTAGGAGCCCTTTCATTACCTTGAGCAGGACCTGCAGAGCTGTGAAGGGGCCCCATGCAGTACTACCTCTCTATATGGGATAAACGTGCAGCACTTGGGCACAGTGAGTCATACGTGAGAGAGATCTCTAGAGCCAATTATTATTTTATTTGAATGATGAAATGGGAGGCTGACTCCTTGTAAGTTTGCTGCATCCTTTCATCATCTCCCAGCAAGTCTTTTGAAGTTGGCCTGTCTTGAAAAGTTACGCTGTTATATCAGGACTTTCATTGTCAGCAGCATTACTATCTAAACAAGTGAAAACAACATATGAAGAATTTAATCAAAAATTGTTTAATTCTGGATGCAAGGATTGCCAGACCTTATGGCCCTTGGCATGTATTCTCTCTCTTTTTAAATCCTCAGACATCTTTCTATGGCTCTTAAATTTTTTTTTTTTTAATTCAACTGGCTATTTAGCAATTTGTGTGTTACAGGAAATAAAACAGCCATTTTCTTCCACTCTTCTGGAAGGAAGATTGGCTAGAAACTAGATGGTTTATGTTTAGGCAGATCGCATCAGATGAAGAAAACGTATAGTGCACTGAGGGAGGGACTTTTATTCTAACCTGATTTTTTTGATTAGCATAATTACAGAGTTCTACTCAGCATATGCTCAAAGCTCAAAGTATATTGCATACTAAAACCTTGAGAGAGAGCTGGAATAAAAATGGCCCTGATACTGTCTTTAAAGTAATAAGTTGGTTCCCTTTGCTTGTTTTTTGGGTTTTTTTAGGTTTTTTTTTTGTTTGTTTGTTTATTTGTTTTGGGGTTTGTTTTGTTTGTTTTGTCTGTTTTTTAGTTTTGTGTGTGTGTGTTTTGTTGTTTTGGGGTTTGTTTTCTTTTTTAAAGTCCCTTTTTAGTTGCATTGTGGTTTCTGAGCTTTTCAGGTTCATTTGTTTTGTGTTTCCACAGTTTTCTCTGCAGCCATGAAGAATACAAATGCTTTTTTGCTAGCAAGTGAAAGCAGAGATTATGTGGACTTACCAGAGTCTGGCAGCTGAGGTTTTTAGCAAAAGCATATCGAATGTAACAGCTGTTATAATAAAACTGCCAATACTGAGGCTGAGAATCAGGCAACGGACAAATATGCAGAGAGACAGCAGCAGTGAACTGCAGCAAGCTAGGGGATAGATGGTGGGGATGTTATGAGTAGACCTGGTAACTCAAGAAGGAAAATGTTATCAGTGTTAACGATTTGTATAATTTGGGGAGACACTTGACAGCCTTTCTGGAAAAGCGAAGGCTATAGCAGCTCACTAGAGGACATGGTCAGGTTTCCTGTCCGGAATACATACCTCATGTGTGGTGCTCTTCCAAAAAAATATCATATTGTCAAAAACACCTGACTGTTGAGCTAGTAAATTTCTGAGTGGAAGGGACAAAGACAGGACAGCATCAGTGATGCTGGTGTCACTGTACTTCAGGAATGCTCTTAGCCCTTGCCAAACTCCCAAGTAGGTTCAGTTTCACTGAGTGGTTGAAGGTTGTACAGTGCCATTATTTAACTGGGTTTAATGAAGAAAATTCTGTCTCAAAGTCTGTAAGGGAAGGAAAGATTACCTTATTCATTAGAAAGAGGCATACCAACTTGCCCTATGTCAAGGAACCTGCTTAAAGCAGTAGAAACCTGTGGAATTTATTAAACAGTGAACCTTCCTTTTGGAGTGAGAAAAATAGAAAAATAAAAAAGAATACTTTCTTTGCTTACCACAGTTTCTGCATGACTGTGGTCACTGTTCCTGAATAATATATTCTCGGGTTAAAAAGTGACATCATTGCAACACTGAACATGTTGAGTATAATACCATCAACATGAAGTATGGTGAATGTTTCCTTTACTATTTCTAAATTACCTTGTTGTCATATTTGTTCTCATATTCATACTCATTAAACAAACACTTTGGTTGCAAACCCATATTTCTATCTGTTTAGGGACATATCTTTAAGTCAAGTGGCACTGACCAGGGGTTATAAATGATGCTATATATGTGCCCGAAAAGCCAGACGAATGAAATATAACACTCTACCGTACTTAAGCAATATATTCTTGTTCCTTTGGAGCAAGAAATACTTCTTGCTGTTCTCTGTACATGTGGTACTTGTGCTAGGTACCTAGTCTTAGCTGTACTTTGGATACACCCATAGCACAAATTATGAATAACAGTTAGATTTTGTGGCTGCTTTCCTCAGTGAGAAGCACGTGAAAACAGGTCAAAAAGTCTCACAAATACCTAGTGGAGTTTGTTCTCTTGGCCAAAACAGAAAGAAACCCCCAAGCAAATATTAGGTCTCTGTTACATTTTTCTCCCACCTAACTACACAACTAATTCAAGCTATAGAAAAATATTTGTCTCTTTTCTTTTTTCCCCCCCTAGAGACTTGTTTACAATACTAATGAAAATCAATGAGGTTTTTACTGCTGCTGCTGCAAAATCATCAGCCTTTTTCTGAGCCTTCCATTACTTAAGCAAGGATCTAGGTTCAGAAAAACTTCACATATTTGTAGCTGAATCAGCCGCACAGTGTAATGTGGAACAATGACACTAAAGCCCATGGAATTTGCCTGGATTCCAGCTGGTGGAACTGACAGCAAAATTTGGCCTTTGTGATGGTATACCTTCAAAGTTAGGAGTGACACAAACTATACAACTGCTGTAAATGAAGAAGGGTCTCATGACCTCTCTTAAAAAGGAAGGAAAACAATAGTAAAACCATGGTAGCAATACTAGAATGCAATTTTTCATCCATCCTGAGTGTTTTTACGGTGAGCTTTTCGTTGGGGTATTTTTGTTTGGTTTTTTTTTTACGCTGTAGAATAACGTCTCTTGGGAAGGGGTAAAGAAAACGGTGGCTTGAGTCCCTTAAAAAAAGTTTGCCCACCAGCAGTAAGAAGCAAATTTTTATAGAAAAATGAGTGGAAGGATACTATAGACCTAAAGTTAGGGGTTTTCATTACAACTGACAGCAACCTCCATGGAATTGTCAAATCACTTTATGAACGCACCCAAAAATTTGGCTTCTATGTCACCTTGTGGCAATGAGTTCAACAGTTTAAATATGAGTTGTTTGAGTGAGGGGTCCCTTCAGTTCATTTCAAAGCTCCTGTCTGAAAATCTCATTTCCAGTGCGAGGGTTAAGAAGTACCATTTTGTTACTTTCTTCCTCTTTGTCACTTGTGATTTTTTAAAAATCTCTGTCATATCTCCCCTTCACCCAAGCCTTTTATTGCTTGTTCCTCATGGAATTTGTCTTTTACTTCCATCAACCCTTATGCCCTTCGCTTCGCCTTTGCAAATGGGGCCATTTTTTTTTAAGTGGGGTAACCAGAACTGAAGGCAGTATTCAAGAGATAGGTGTACCAAGCCAATGTTTAGTGACATAATGATATTTTCTGGGTTACTCCCGATTCTTTTCCTAATGGTTTCTAATATTTTCCTTACTGCTTTGAACCAAATATGATCACATGCACCTATCTTTAAGTTATCTTGCCCATGTGCAAAGCTGAGTAAGCAATAAGGGAGAACACCAGCTGAATTAGTTCAGCTTGAGACAAGGATAACTGAGGGTTAATGTTTTATAGCATGATTTTAAAAAACTCAAACAATAAAAGAGTGGTATGAAAGAATGTAAACTGTAAACAAGCTGAAGCAATATATACAATACAACGATAAAAGATATGCTATAGCAAAAATATTTTCTTTCAAATATAGTGCTTACTATATTGTACCACAAATCCACAGATAAGACATTCAATGATATCTGAACTCAATATTATTAGGGGAAAAAAAAATAGGAAGGAAGAAAAGAATGTAAACAAAATACAAATGTTTTGTGGAAACATACAAACATTTGAAAATCTTCAGAAACCCTTGAGGCAGCCAGGTAGTTTGAAGGCAGTATCTACTTTGAAAACATGCTGAAATATCATATGAATATCCAAAGCCTAACAGAGAAAAAAATTGGGGAAGATTGAATAGGGGGTTGAAAGAAAGAATCTTTTTACAAGCCATGGGAAAAATACCACAACAGAAGGAAGATTCTCTTTAGGCAATGAAAGCAACCTGAAACCAGAAGGTGTTTTTCAGGCAAACTTGGGCATAGTTTTGGAGCGCTGATGGAGTTTTGGGTGCTCCAGACAGGAAGGACACTGCCATCCCTGACAGGCTGGGAAGCAGGACTTTCCATAGCAGCTGTAACAGCTGCTACTAGTTATTTTGGAAAACTGAAGTGCACTATTGGACATATTTGTCTCATACAGTGAAAGCAGATGCAAGGATTCAGATAAGCCCCATCTCCAATGAAAATTATGCTGCATTGCCACCACGGACATGGGGGTTATGGCTCACTCCTTATGTAAATTCCTGCCTGCTAGCAGGGATTTTATTCATTTGTCCTGGGTTCCAGGTCTTCACCTGCAAAATGGGGTAAGGTTTCTTCTGTCTCAGGAGTCGGCATTTATGGTAGTGAGGGCTACACTGTAGCTATTCTGGTACTTATAATGGACGGTTCTTCGGTCCAACTTTTGCACCTATTCAAACTGGCCTGTGGCTCTCTCACTGCCTGGTAAATATGAAATTAAAGTTGGCAGAAGACTACAGCAAAATCAGTCCAAAGGCAAGAAGCCAAATAACCACTTGGCTGTACACTGAAAGTTAGAGCATGCCTAATGTCCCCAAATTTTCACAACAATTATCCATTCTTTCTAGAAGCAGTTGGCTAGTTAGCTCAAGAGAATAAAAAAACTGAGGCCTTACCAGAGAGCCGTCAAGCACAAAGCAACACTGTGGAAGACAAGTGAAGAAAATCTAAAAACAACAGGAACCCCCCTTTTTGTCAGTGAAATAGTGAGAGAATTGAAATAAAACATTTTCATACTCAAAAAGCAAAGGAAAACAGGTTTGGCAAAATAAGCTTTCCAGTAAAAGAAGTTTAAAAAGTCAGACACTGTGGAAACATACAACACCAAAATCTCTTCTTGCTTAGATGCTCCCAATTCTTCTTCAGTATGAGCTGTGGAAGTGAAAATGCCTGAGTGTATAAAGTTTCACTAACAATCCACTAACTAAGCTACCAGGCAGTTGCTTCTTCTATAGAACTTGTTTCAAGTTTGTAATCCAGTTTCAAAGTAAGTTTTCTGAAAAATGGAGCACTGAGGATACCTATTTCAATGTACACACACTCTTTACATATTGCTGTCTTTGTCCTGTGCTGTTTCATAGTCATGTGCTTATATCCCCCCAAAGGCAAGTTCAGAGAACAGCTGTATCTAAGGGCAATTTTATCCTTTCTTTTTTGTAATAAGCCATACGTTATGACTGCTGAGACACCTTGGAGGTGAGAAAAAACTGTCCTCCCAGATTAAAAGAGAACTAGTAGTCAATTCTGAGAATTAGTTCCCTGAACCATTTTAATTAAAAAAAAATAAAGAAGTTGATCTTAATGGAAACTTTACAGTCAGACAAAAACAGAAAATAAGGTTGCCTGATGCTAGTGCAGAATCATTTCCCAGTGCTCAAAATGTAAGTAAGCTGTAAAACTAGTTACTAACCCTGTTAGGGCAGATGGATTTGTAATGAAGATGTCACAGGAGAGGTAACATGAGACTGACATGAACTTCTTATCCCTTGTAACAGCCCAGGCTGACAGAAGGTGACTATATTTGTTGCAGGAACATGAAGAAGGAGGAACACAAGGTCTGGAGGCACCACAAGGTTATTTTTCTCATGTTGTTTTCTCTTTTCTCTAATTGAAGTTATTCTGCTCCTAAAGTGAGTCCAAATAGAAAGAGCAGAACCATCCATAAAATATTCTATTAAAAACTGTTACAGCAAGGGTACCAAAGACACAGGCAAGACAAGGTGCAGGTGGCAATAACCCAAAAAAAATTGGGATGAATGAAGACAGCAACTGACTGCAGGCATAGCATCTTGGGCATGTTTAGCAACAGTGCAAGCACAGACTTCAGGATGAAGCTTTATCCCAGCTGTTATTTCACAGCAGGCTCCATTCATGAGTATCTTTGCTAGGGAAATTTTCTTTGAACTTTATATAGAGGACCAGTCTTCAGTTGATGAACACTGATGCTAGTCCCCAGGCTTAAAAAAAGGCAGATTTATTTAAACAGTCTGCAGGTTTGGCTCCATAATTTTATCTCAGCATCTGAGAAAAACATTTTACTTGCTCTTGTCATAGGTATTTTGTGAATTACTATTGGTAAAGAAGTGTTATTTTTGAAGGTGAGTGTGTTAACGAGGCAGGAAAGCCTCTGAAGACAGGGAAACTAACACCACGAGGTGTTCGTAGTTCCTAATGACTCACTGATGCTTCACCTGAAAATCTGGCCTGAAAATAACTTGTTCCAATAGAGTGATGCAGGCTACTTCTGAAGGAGCTGAAGTAAATGCTCCAGGGCTGGAAGGACAAATGGGGAAAAAACACCATCATTTCAAGGAAAATCTCAGCAAAACAAGCATTAGGTTTCTGGAAGTATTTTAATCACCTTTTTTATTTAACAAAGTTGGGAAAAAAATGCTGGTTTATGAGCTTTTTTCTCCCTCCAAAGTGTCATTTATTGCTTTTGGGGCTTTTTGTCCTTTTTTTTTTTCAAACATACTTTATATGCCTGCCAATAAAGGGGGAATATTACACCCTGGAATCTTCCTGTGTAGGTTAAAACAGTGCTTGGCAAAACGGTACTGGAATAACAAGTAACAGCTTTCTTAAGATAGGGTCAATCGATTCCAGGGGAGGCTATTTACAGGATTATATACAGTCCTCTTGGACGAAGAAAATCTCTCAAGTCCTCTGAGTCTGACATACATTTTTTCCATCATCTGGTTAGAATTTTTGTGCCAGTTAGCTTGCAGCCCCGCTATTTCCTCCGCATGTGTTCTGCAAACCGTGGGGAGGATATACTCGTTATTTTGAAGGAGTCAGGAGTGAGATGCAATTATGGGGGCCTAAGCACACAAGAGATAAAATCTCCTTCCTGCCAGCCAGCATAGAGAGCAGTCTGTCTGAGCTCAGAGGCAGCTGATCAGATCTGAGCCTGAGTATTTGAAAAAAAAAAGTTCTTAGCAGCCTGTGAGCCCCATTTGTTTATTTAGAAAGAAGCCATTGTATTATTTGGTTATTCTAAGGAGGCCTGCAAAGCAAGTGCTGGCTTCAATATGATGAATTTCAAAACCATCCAGCCTGTGTTCAAGTAAAGTGGCTTCATATTGTGCTGCCTCTTGACATCTATCGAATCCTGTGCAAGCTTGCCAAGGTCTTTCAAATGTACTTTTGACATTTCAGTGCAGCTTATACGTAGGCTTCAAATGAAAGGTATGTTTGAATGAGGGCAATTTTGGTAATTTGCCTGAATTCTTCATTTATGCTTTCTTTGGCCTAATCTGTTTAATTGAGAGTTGTTCCCTGGCTGGCTGCCAGTATTAGCAGAGCATATGCGTAGCAGATTGGTTTACCTATGTACTGCAGAAAGACTGTTTTTTCACACTCTTAGAAGAGTGGACATGGCGTTGCATGTTAAACTAGCATCAGTTCAACAAATCATCTCCAAACCTGAGTGTTTACCGTTTGCCTCTCAGTATGTTTCATTTTTCAACATACAGATGTGGCAGGTAACTTTTAAAAATTATTTTCTCAGTAAAGCCTAGGTCTGACTCAGTGAAGTAGTTAGTTCCCATCCTTAAGACCAGAGAAATCAACAGTGACATTTTCTTTTATTAGGGTGCAGGGGAGAACTATGGGGGTCCTCTGACCATTTCGATTACAAAGTAACATCAGCTTACATGAAAGTTTTAAATGAATTTTAACACTCTTGCAAGTTTGAAGAACCTGTGAAACTTTTTCCGTGTGGTAATGAATGCTGAATTTCTAAAAGGACCTACTTTACAACTAATTTTAAACTTGAAGGTAATTGACTTTATCTGAATCTGTGGGGAAGATGCTTTTGTGAACATGCTTTCATTTGGGAGCAAAGATGTTGACTTCTTCCCATCTGACAAAGGGGCTTGAATCCTATTAGTGCAGAATTTAAATCATGGGAAATATCTCTGTTTCACTCATAAGTTTCTGAAATCAGCTGGTGTTTAGGACATCTCTCACCCATTCTCTTGAGATAAACAAGTGCTAAGGAAGATAGAGATAAAAAAAAGTTTGACCCTGACACATTCACAGCTGCTCATTGCCTACTGACCCTTTCAAGGCAGCCTCCTCGAACAACTTGCCCTTACTTATGTGACTGGTTGATGCCTCTAAATATTGCGTATTACTTAACAAGGTATTGGGAACTATAATACAGGCACTGTCTGGCTTACAATTTAGCATGTGCCTTTTAAAAACCACCTGTCAGAAAACTGAAAGAGAACCTATCCTCACCACTACACAAACCTCTATAGAATGATATGCAAGCAGCAATACTATGCTTCTTTAAAGGACTTGGCATTAATTTGCTCTAACCTCTATACAAACAGAAATTCTCAAATAATCCATTCTATGTTGAAGAGGAAGATATAAAAGCTGGTGGGCTAATGAAGAAACTGAATTCTCACTCTAAGTATATTGCAGTGAATCCCTTGACTGCTGATGCTGGGGTCAGACAGCATTACCTTCACTTTTTACAGGAAATGCATATTTCTCTCTCTCTATGGTACTGGGTCCCAAACTGAGGAAACATGTATTTCACTAACATGCAGGATTTCTATGGACAATTCCTTCCTCATGCTGCATCCCTCGGAAATATTACCAGCATGAATATGCTTTTGGTGCACACTGTCCACTGCCTAGGAGCTGTAGATTGAAGCCACAGCCTGCAGTATTTAAGCTTACTGTCAAAGTGTTTATAGGGATCTCACCAGAAAGGGAAAATTTCTACTCTGTCATCCACGCAGAGTAGACAGGACTTTTGCTGTCTAGATGGACAATGTTAGCTCAATACTCTCTTCCTACAGGCATTTAAGGTTTTTTTATACTCATGTTTTCCTGTTGCCATTAGTAAAAACATTGCTGTTTCCTTGTAGGGTTAACTATTCCCCCATGTAACAGTTCACCCATAAACATAGGTGTGAAATCACAGAAAACCACATTTTTGGACTTAACAAATGTAGTGAGACTGGCTGTATTTTTCCTTACTTGGTACAGTTCATGTTCAAAACACTATAAACGTAAACCCTTTCAACTCAATTCTGAAATACAAGAGGTCTATTCATGCCCTCATTTCATCTGAGGAGAAGCTAGTCAAAGATGACATGCCTGAAATGCTCACAGAAGGAGTCATGACAAGTGTGGCAATAAAAGGAGTATCCTAAAACCTCTTAATCCTATGCTCTTGGTATTAGGCAATGCTTCCCACCACCCCAAATGGGCCTATACGTAGCAAATGTCATGAGGAAACTTATGCAAATTAATCATGCTACAAATGAAGACAATGTTGCTTTCTGATTACAGCCCTTTAGTAAAAAATTCTCTCTTCAGCCTGGGAAGACTACTTCCAACAACAATAATGACCCAGAGAAACTTCAACTGCTGTAAAGTGGATACCAAAAGTTTGACAAAAGGTCGACATTTCTTTCTTTCTGACTGCTTAGATATTTCAACTAGCTTTGGGAAACTACATATTTAACAGGAAAATACCATAAACTGGGAATTCAATAACTAAATCAGGCACAGGAATAAAGAACACATAGTTCTGAGATTAGTCAGAGAAACAAGACTTTTGAAGGTCTTGATAAATGTGGCTCCTTGAAAGGCTTAGGGGACCCTATTGATGTAAATTAATTACACATATCCATCAATTAGAGTAACCTAACGAGCCTATCAGAACACAAGTAGCAGGAAAAATGTCTGGTTACAGAGTAGCTTTAGACAAGTACATGACCAGGTACATTGTGTTGGGAAGAAAGGGTCTGAAACTAGGGTTAGCAGCCAAGGAGGCTGGCATCCCAGCAGACTTACCTGTTAGCAAGTAGGTCAGGCTGAATGAGAAATGGATGGCTGTGTAGATACGGGTAGAGAGAAATGGGAAAAGGACCAAAGCTATACTCTGTCTGAGAGAGCACTAAGCACAGAAATTCAGCAAAAAATGCTGGTTTATATTTTGTTCTAGCACTTGGAGCCATATAGGGTTAAAAGGAGAAATATGACTTAGGACTCTAAAGAAAATTAGAGTTCTGTACTTCATGTGGCTCATGACTACCTCAAACAGCACAACAGGGCAAAAGCGACACACTCTTGATGATTTTCTCCATGAGTAGATCAGGAATTCACTTGCAGGTTTTATTTTGCAAACTGTAGGCTTCTTTTGAAAGTGGATCCTTTCCCTTGCTCTGCTTCCATAGTGTAGCTGTCTATTAGCATCATCTTATGCGTGTTATTTGTCTGTAAGTAATCCCTCAAGCTTGTATAAATACACCTACTTGTGCAGTGTGCTGGAGCAGAGCTATGCATGTTATAACAGCTGGCATTTGACTGTCTAGTGAGTAAACATTATGTCCAGGGGTTAAAGTGGACTGGAATAGTTCCAGCTTACATCTGCTAGAAAGCTACTGGGTTAAGTATTTGGTTCTTATCCTCAGCTTTTGAGAAAGTAAAGCATGTCTAAAAAGTGGACACCAGTTTGCTATAACCGTCTTGGGAAAAGCTGTATCTGTGGCAGCCTTCTGTGTCAATGAGGATTTCAGACTTTCAGTACTTGCTTCCATGGTAAAATATCCTTTAAATATCAGAGAACGTGCACCTTACCTTTATGTATACCTGGTGTATACTGCATAAATTCAGCATGATACAGCTACATCAGAATCCTAGCAAGCTATATAAACATGCCATAGGTGTTATTAGATGATATACTGGTACCACAGGGTGCTCTGGCCCCTTCAGATGGCTCCTGATTCCAGTTCAGATCTGGGTCTGCTTCCCTGGCAGGCCAGGGCAATCCTGGGCTTGGCAGTCCTCACTAGCACATATGCAAGCCGTGAGAAAAGGCAGCTACAGAACAAGTCTCCTCTGCTAAGTAATGGGGTTATGAGCAATGGGAGGATTTGGAAACTAAAAGAAAGGAAGTAGGCAAGATGGGCAGCAAATGCCACGTCTGGGTGGAGGTGACAAACAGTTCTCTGCAGAAAGGGAAAGATGGAAACAAGCACGAGGTGTGAAACAGAGGACATTGAAATGAGTTTCATCCTCACACAAAGAATAACACACCTAGTTATTTCCATCTAAATCATAAAATTATTTAGACAGTATTTATCAATTTGAGAAGTAACTTATAAAAAGAAATACAGGTTTATGAGTGTCTGGTTGTTCTAATTACTAAGACAGGAAACTTTTATTCCTGTAAATAAAAATTTCAACATTTACCCAATAAAGCAATTCTGTTGTAACCCACAGATAGAGCTGCAGTTCTTCTTTACCACACTTTAATCACTTTTTTTATTTCTGCATATCCATCCAAAGCTGTTATCAGTTCCATCTCCAGCAGCCCTCACACTGTTTTGGTGGGTTTCAGGCCAATTCTTGACTATGTCAGTGGGAGGACCTGTGTTTCATCTATACTGGAAGATTGACTAGCTCTTCTCAACATGCTGAAAAATGAAAATAGCATTACTAGGCTCTGTTCCAGCTTCCGCACCAACAGAAGCAGTTTTTTAACATCTTTTATCATGCAATCACCAGTGACCATTTTTACATTGCTCTTGGTGTGACCAAGGAACTCACCAACGAAAGAAGTGCTCCTCAGGGCTGGCATGGGACAATTTTAGACCTTCTAGACATCTGCTGAAAGGATTAGGCCAGTATATTTAAAATTGTCCACCCATGTTGTGCTCTGCATTGCCTCAGATACCAAAGACCAGAGACAACTGACAAAAGACCCCAAAAAAGAGCTGACTGGACAAGGTGCTGGACAAGATGCCTGACTTTCAGATTACTAATATCTATAGTTAGCTGTATCTCACTGCAGATTTTTTGGCTAAGCTTGGTAACTCAGGAAAAGAGAAACATGGCACTATCAGCAGGTCAGCTGGATGAGTTCTGGGAATTCAGTGTGCTGGACCTGTATGTGTACAATTTCAAGGGGAACAATGATGCCATAATCGATGTCTTTTCTTGCTTCATGCGCATTTTCTTTAATAACTGAAAAATATGAAATACCTATAAAATGTTGGAACTTGAAAATCCGTTCTGTTTAACATGAAGCTTTGCATTCCTTTCAAAATTACTGCTACACACCTTCTGGGTCTTCAGAAAGCTGCCTGCAAGTGTCACAGAACCCACTGAGCCCTCCTGAAAACCTGCCCCAGTGTGCTGAGCCTGCCACACAAGCAGCATGTTTGTAAAGAGCAACTGTGTACTGCAGCAAACATCCTTATCACAAAGATTAGACCAAGGCAGTGATAGTGCTGTGATACAACAGAGATGGAGCATGATCAGTATAATTATTCCTGTAACTCGTATTCTGATCTTTAAAAAATTTGTGTTTTCCAAAAATGGATCAAAAGCAATATTGTATAATTAGATTCCACTTCTACACTACAGTATCTGAATACTGAGACAAAACAGCTAAATAACATATAGTAGAAAGACAGCTGATTAATGAAATATCTGACAATAACAAGCATATTCCAAGAGGAGACATACAGAGGTCCTCTTCTGCGTTGCAATTGATGTTATTAAAATATAACAAAATTCAGTAGTTTTTGATGATAATGCTGTCTGTGTAGCCTACATCTTCTAATGAAAATCAATTCGAAATCAGCTTTCTGTTTTATAGGAAAAAAACCTAACTGGATAAAAAATGTGTTGGTCATGACATACAACTGAAGTCAGGAAATTGAGATTTTACTGGCCACCAGGGTTTTTAAGAATTTGATTAAATTTCCTGATTTCTAAAAAGCACATCTTCTTGTCCAGAAGTAATCTTTTAGAAGAGTCTTAAACTTTGTTGACAAGGAGCTGATCTACTGGAGTAATGGTCATCACAGAAAGGCTCTTCAGCAAACAGATCTCTACTGGAGATTGGGGCTTTACCCAACAAAGGATGATTTAACCAGCAGAATTCAGGATGAAGACACTAAGACAGACCAGGGAAAGATGAAACACAGGAAGCAATGCATGACTCATTTCCATGGGGACTCTTATTCTACCTTGGTCAGGAGAGCAAAGGAAGGAGAAGGAGCAGTAAAAACAGGAAAGATTAAAAAGTGGCTGTGAGCAGGACAGAGGGAAAGAAAAAGGACAAGAAGATCAACAACAACATAATTATCTGTCTCGGGATAGGCTGTCGAATAAAGTGATAATACTCAGCTTTCTGAAAATCATAAGCTACCTTAATTCATTGTGCATCTACTAGATGCTTTGCACATGCTAAATAAGCTCCTCTGGCTGCTCTGGTTTCAATTATAATGGAAATGCTACAAGCTGCATGAAATGATGCATAGCCTCCTTTGTCCCACATGTAGCAAGGTGATTGAATTACTCTTGTCTCTACATCCCTGAGGGTTACATCCCCAAATCTGAGATGCTGCCCTGCTTTGGTTCAGCACCTAGCAACACTGGAAGCTTTACTCAGCCATGCCCAAACACAGTGTTGCAAGCTTTGTCTAATTTGTACTCCCGAGATACAGTAGTGACCTACATCCTCAGTCTCATTTCACTATAACTACTAAAACTTTACACAGTAGAAAGTCTCTGCATCCACCTAACTTGTCTTGTGTCTATACAATGTTTTCTGGTCTTAGTCTACTTGGGGTATTCAAAATGTAAGAACAAATCAAACAAGGCATGTATCTTATCAACAAATGGATGCCATAGATCGTGCAACATAACATAACTGTGACTTCCTAATATTTCCTTGTCTTCTGTACCAAAGCTTCCTTCAGGATCAGAGGTCTACAGTGACATACTGCCTTTGCACTTGCAAAGTCAGGTCATCAGTGTGCCCCTCCTATAAGCTTTTTGGTGTAGCTACTTGATGCAGTATGTATGTTTGTTGAAGGGGAAGCAGCCAGCCTATTCCAAGTGATTTCTGATTGAGTACTAAGGATAAACTGATGTGGTGAAACATGTAAACTAGGCAGATACCTTTAAATTTGAAAGTGAGTGAGTTTACAGTAGAACTGATCAAATACTGGACAAAAATTTATGCATGTACTGTGAATGTCTGTGTGATGGCTTGAGTTTTCCTGCTTGAGTCTCATGGAGTTTGTATATTCACAGATATTCATATCCTGACCATGTGATCCAGTCAAATGTGGGTTCCATATACTCAGCCATTAGTACATGTATCTGTGACAGACTTTGTACTTTCGCTTTAGTAATGACCCTTGGTTAAACATTTTGTAGCAGGTACACAAAATGCCAGATGTTGCAGAATGCATAATTCACAGACAACTAACTCTTTATTAGTGTCCTGGGTTCAGCTACAGCAGTCATTCAGCTAATGTTTTCATATCCAATGTAATTTGCAGGTAATAGTGCTGTTTCTAGAATATAAAAAACTGAAGAAAAATTTGGGGGGAATTTAGGGAATATTTGGTGTTTTCATGAAGTAGATAGATTTTTTTTTAGGTCAACATTTGGTCTCTTAATGATATAGCAGCTGCTATATAATCAGAAAACACAGCACTGAATAGTCCACATCAAAAAATACTAGCCACTTGGTTTTAGAGTTTTTGGTTGGATATCCTTGAGATAAAAATCTAAAACCTAAAACCTTTTGAGCGTTCATGTTTTCAGCATTCAGATAAAAGATATTTTTGGTGAAACAACAGGGTACTTTTTACAAACAAGTAATTAAAATCCAATTACCATAAAGTAACTACAAGATGTTTTCAGCTATCTCTATTCACAAGTCTGACCCCAAAATAGCTCAGAATATGTTGAACAGAGTATGTTTTCATCTGTCTTCAATTATGCAAGTCAGCCACTGAAGACAAAAAGAGTCAACACTCTGTAACCAGCTTTCTTCATTCCATTACAGTACTATGAACTTCTGAAATAAAAAAGTTGTGAGTCATGACCAAAATCATGAGATGGGCTCAAAATTACAAGATTTCAAAAAATAGATTTGGGGAACTTTAATTCATATGTTGAAGAGTTGGGTTTTTTTGGATTTTTTTTGCTTGTTTTTTTTTTTTTTTCTCTAAGCTACCACAAGAATAGAAACATTTTTTAAGTAAAAGTTCTGATTCTTGTAAGAACACATCTTGAAGTCTGTGAATTTTAAGGAACACCAGATATCAAAAGGTTTATGCTAAAATCACAAGAGTTCACAGCACTATCAAGAACAAATTCTGCTCGGCTGACCTATGGTGCTCAGCTCCTGCTGTGAGACTGGCATTTATAGTTTGAAGAGGTTTAGAGTTATGGTCCAGAGTGAGTGCTATTGTGAAAGGAAACCAATAAATCACCTGTAGAGAAACTGTGAGGCACACAGGAAAACAGAAGACTGCCAGGATGAATGCTGGGATTCCCTGCATTAATGGAAAAGCAATGCACAGTGCTAAAAACTCAGTGGAAATGTCAAAGAACCAGACACTTCCATTCTTCTTTCTAGATTTAAGAGGACAAAGGAAAACACTTGATTTTAGTTCAGGGATGACATAAGGGAAAGCCCAAATTAAATAATTGGGGTTTTGAAGATTACTTATATTGTTCTTCAGATAACAGTGTCTTGGTCTGTAGGACATCTGCTTTCTTTCTCCATCTGCTCTGACTGATTTCTGGGATAATAGAAACATATCACAAACACTCAATCCACTTGTTTGCAGCAAAGGGTCTTTAAAGAAAACAGCTTTGGCTATCTTTTTTTTTTTTTTTTTGCAACTTGGATTTGAACGTCTAGCTTTCCAATCCAGAAAGCAGATGTTTTTAACAGTGCCTGGGAAATGATTTTTAGCATGTTTTATATGATCTAAACATAATCCAACCAATAGAAAATGCTATTTGATGTTTAATATTTTCTTCGAGATTCTTTTCTCTAGTAGATCTAATGTTTAACACAGAACAGCTGGAAACTGAAACATTTTTGGCACAAAAATACAAAAATGGAAAGTTTTTTTTGAGCACAAAATTGTTTGCACCCTTTGTCCTGACAGTGCCACCTGATTCCCCCTGGAGGGATTGAATTTCTCCACATCCATCATATCCAAATGGTGCAATGTCAAGAGACCGGCAATACTCTTAGTTTGCCCATCCATGACTGACATTCAGTACATTTTTGCCTGAGTAGACGAGGAGGTTGACGTAAAGGTAAATTCCAGACTAGCATCTTAAGACACAAGCCCTTTTGTGTACTGACTTTTGCTCTCACTCTATACTCTCCACAACCTCATTTGGCGTGTAAAGTGGTTTCAAGCAGGAGCTTGCAGATTGGCATGTTGTAAAAAATCCTACCCCATAAGCTACATACATTCAGTTCTTAATAATAATGATATGATGATGATAATAATAACGATAATGGCAATGGTAATGATAATAATAACAACAACAATAACAGCAATAATAAATCATCTAGCAAAAATGCCAGGCTTAACAATGAACATGTCAGGATCCAAAAGTGTATCTCACAATACTGGATCATATTACAGCTGATGTCAAAGCTAACACATCGTTAATCTAGTAAAAGTACACTGCAATTTATGAAAGCATGTCTGCCTTGCCAGTCCTAATATTTGATTTAATAATTTTGAATTACAAAAAAAGGCATGAATTTTAACTGGCATTTAATCTAAGTTAACCAGTGGAAAACAAAATCCAGGAATCTGGGAGTATTTAGAAAGCATCACCAAGGCTCCTGGCTCAAACACAGTTCTCAAGAGTCTGTTAAAACAAAACAAAAAAAAAATGGACTGAGTTTTTGGATTGCAAATACTTATGAAAGTCTGTTCCCATGTGGACATTTTGTGTTTTCGTGCTATCCATTGAAAAGATTCTATTTTTCTTTTGGTGAATGCAAGTAAAAAGTGAGTACAGTGATATTACTTATCTGTTACCTCTGGAAATTGCCCATAGGGTTTGAGAGGAATGTGGACAATTCAAGGTATGTCTCTGGGTGCCCAAAACCAGAAAGCAGTGAGAGTTTGCTGCACTGTTTCGGAAAAGAAATGGCAGCTTTCAGAATCATACCTACCATGCTCTTCTGAAACTAGAATCTGTATTTGCCAAGTAAAGCTACAAAATGTTCTTGTTATTTTTCTACAGTGTTCAAGAGTTAGTTCTTGTTATGTGAACTCTAATGCCCTCTTTTAAGTTGTAGATAAACTGCAGCTCATTAAAAATGCATGGTTTCAATAAGATTTCAATTTCCAGGTACTTTGAGAATTTCACAAGTGTCTTAACCCTTCAAAAATATGTTTCTTTGAATCTCTAGTCACACTTATTTTGCAGCTAAGCAAAGGATCCCAAATGGACCACATGAAGTCTGGAATTGGGATGCAGTCTCACAGTTCATATACACTTTTGAAAAACAGACTGAAAGGCACTCCTTGTAACTGTGCTGAGCATGTGTTCACATGTGGAAGCATAGAAATTACTTGTGAAATTGTGACTTTTATTGCCCACCTTATTTTAGTTGGCTCTTTCATTCAGGTGCTCTTCAAATTTTTATCGTCATAAGGGGTCTCAAGTGTTTTTCTGTAGCTATAAGGCAGGCAGTGTCTTCAAGAAAACAACCACATAAACCAACTTTCTAATGTTTAAAAAATACTCTAAAGTAAAATACAAGCGCTCTTAGACATGTTTGGCTTTATCCTGTGCATAACAGTCTATATTTTCAAGGAAAGGAATGGTCTTTTTATTTGTGGTGAAAAGCTGGCTCAGGTTGCCCAGATAGGTGGTAGATACCCCATTCCTGGAGACATTCAGGGTCAGGCTGGATAAGGCTCTGAGCAACCTGATCTAGTTGAAGATGTCCCTGCTCATTCCAGCGGGGTTGGACTAGGTGACTGGAAAAGGTGCCTTCTAACCTAAAAACTGTTCTATGAGTCTGTGACAGCTCAGTTGTAACATGGAGTTCCCCTGATGCCCCATTTCTTAGAAGCATCTATGGCATGATTAGCTTCTTATTCAACCAATGGATTCGTAATGAATAAAGCAGACACAGTTGTTAGCTTTCATGGATAGAAAGACAGAAGGAACCTGCCACAGCACTCTGAAGTTTTCAAGTGTTTTTTCTTTTCTGATGCAGCTGAGCAGCTGGAGTTTGCTTGGAGATGGTAAAAATGAAATAATTTATTTTTATTGCACATTCCAGCCCAATACACTATGGAATACATTTACCCCCTAAAGAATAGGCTTAGGGCTAAGGTACTTGCCATGTTGAAAGGGAAAACAAATTGTGATGATGCTTGCGATTGATTTGTTGAAATATTTCACCCTCAGCACCTTGTGCGTCAACACAACCAGAATAGCTTCACTGTTTCCTAAAGATTTGCTGTGCATGTGATCATCCATTAGCTGGAAAAAAGCCCAACCCAGGTTTGTAGTCAATGTATTTGTTTTAAATTAAAAACTAAATGTCATTACTAGCTAAAATAATAGGCACATGGTCCATTCCTAATGGCCAGCATCACCTCCCTAACGAGAGGCCAAAAACCCCTGCATATCATTGGTAGGGATAAACAGAACTTACTCAATGTACAATTGGTACAGAGGTACCAGTATAGAACTTGAAAGAACATTTCAAACCACCCCACAGTTTCCTTGAAAATACATTGTTTGCTAATCAGCTGTAATGCATGCATGCATGGAACTTTATTAATAATGAAGCCCATGCCAACTTCAGTGAAAGGCTGAGATACATGTCAAGTGAGCTCCAAGCAGTGACTTTCAGACACCAGACAATTTCAGCAGAGGTTACACTAAGCCACACATAGATGAATTCTCCTCCTTCCCAATCTAAGGGTGACACCAGTCACATCTTCAAAAGGGGAACTGGCCTTTGAATTTGCTGTAAGAAAATAGCAGCCTGGCGTGGGGTTCTAACTCATTTATACACAATTTTAATTCATCTTTTGCTGCTCTGTTCTTCCTCTCTTTCCTTATCATGGTGTCCCAAAAGCAAAATAACAAGCAGCAGATATTAGATATCTGTGGGACAATTATTACAAGGTAAAAGTAATTTAATCTGTGTTACTCCAGTAGTAGAGATTAGTTGGTGGAGGTTATATAGAGTAACACCTTCGGCCTAAAAGAAAAGATATCTTAGTGGGGCAATGATGAAGTCATAGGAGTTGCAGAAAAAGCAAACCAGGAATGGCTATTCATTACTTTCCACAATACCAGACGTGTGAATATAGCAGGTAGCAGATATAAAGCAAATCCCTTGCACACTTCTTTACACAGTGCGTAATTAAGATGTAGACCCTTATGCATGTGGTACAGCCCAAAGTACAGAAACCCTTTCAGAAAAAAATCAGATGACCATGATGGGCCAATGCAGTACAACTGCTGACCATGGAGGCTGGGAGGACTGATTCAGAAGAGCATCATCCTGCATGTGCTCTGCTACCCAAGCACTGTAGAGCTAGACATCTCCAGTAGGACCTCTGCAAGAGTCACCCAACAACCTGTGAAGAGATTACCACAGAGCTAGTGTAAGTAAGTCCCACCGAGCTCTCTGAATCCAGTCCTGATAGTTTAGTTCAGCCTGAAGAGGTTATGGTAAATGAGTATAACCCAGAGACACTCACTCTGATTTATTAAATTGTGCTTAGCAGTGGTGGGGAGGAATCTTTGCATTCCACTCTCTGACTCTTGGCACAATTTAAAGCAACTTTTTCTGATATTATCTAAATGGAGAATGGTTTCCACTGAGTGAGCTTTGGTTATGAAATTCTGAAAGCAGAAATTTGACTTCTGCTTCCCCATGTACATGTTGGTATTCAGATTAGAGGCTGTGTGCATGGAGCAGGAGGCTGACAGTATGGAAGAGGAGTAAGGACTCATTGTAGTAGTTGTATAGGAACAGAGGAGCTCATTAAATAACTCTCTGGAGAAGAAACTGCCTATTTTATCCTAGAAGCTCTTACAGAAGTTAGACTGCTAAGAGCACAGTTTTTCAGCAGTGTACTCAGTCTTCAGAGCACCATCACAGTTAAAAGCCTGGCAGTATTTGCGTATACAGCCTTTTAAAATGTTTTTGGTAATTCTTTCTGTGGTTTTTTCCACACAATCTCAGTATGGCAGTACTCAGATATTATTACGAGACAAATCATAAAAGTTAATGAAAGAATGGAGGATGAAAGAGCACTAAACTACACTGCAGTAAAAAATATAAAAATAAAGTAAAGCAGCCATTCAAGGACCAAATTCAGGATAATCGAAAGTGTTTCACATGAAAAAAATATTCAATATCTGAACAGAGATAAATCTCAGATTTTCCTTGTAGGCTGTTCAAAGGATGGGTCACCTCTTCAAAACATTCTGTGATCTGCATTGTGGCACTATGGCTATTCCTTGACCTGCTAAAAATATTTCTAGCCCTTTATTTCATAAAGGAATTAGACACAGGAAAAGAGCAGAGAAAGCTGTAAAAAATAATCAGAAGTTGGTGTGCATACCAAGACCCTTAGGACGTTATGATCAAAGTATAGCAATAGCTGCATATGCCATTTCCCTGAGGCTCAGTGTCTATTTAACAATCCCTACCATTTTTACCAGGCAATAATTCATTGTTAACTGAACACTAAAACTGCAGTGATAATAGTCTGGACTATGGTTAAGGCTGGTCTGTTGAAGCTATGAATCCACTCTGAGCACTGACTCCTCCACAACATGGACAGCAAGACTAATTCTCTGATGCTGGTTTCCGTGACACAGCTGCTCCTAGGGACCCAGGGGAGCTGGACATGAGTGCTCCTGAAGCCAGTCATGAAATTACCTTAAATGCTATGCTGGTCAGGGTTAACTAGAATTCCTCTCATTCACTCTTTGGTCTTCACCATAGGGGTGCATGCCACACAAAGTAGCTGTTTCCTGAAATATGATTAAGGGGAAGTAAATGGAGAGGTGGCAAAATGAAAACACCTCTTGTTTGGAGAGAGATCCAGGAAAAGGACAGAGTGCTTCTAATTCAGGGACTAATGACTTCTAAAACCTAGGCACATGCTCCCAGGTGATTCCTGCATAACTCAGAATTCAGTATATAAACTCCCACTCTGGTCAACAGAAAAAGGTGGAGATCTTCAAAGAGAGGCTCGGGAGACCCAGAGACTGAGCATTATCAGCAGACTACTCCACTGAAAGTGCTGATAGCAAATGGGTGCTTAAATATGAGCACACCTCTTAGGTGACCCACTTCAACGTGCACATCATTCACCTAGTCTAAAAGCACAGAATCCATACATTGAGGCACAAACCAACTGGGACTTCAGAAATAACATGGCAGTTTCTAGTGGGTTCCCCTCTTTGTATGATGGCATATTGGCATGAGCAATCAGCCAAGAAAGGAGGCAGTGGGTTGTCAGGTCTCCAAAACCACACTGGATGAAAACCCCACACTTCCGACCTATCAAGAAAACTTGAGCTACCAGGTGTACCTGGAGAGGTCATTCCCACCTTCCCTGTCGAAGCTGTACCATTATGCAGATGGGAATGCCAGAATAATGAGGCCAGAGAAACAGCCAACAAGAAGGTGCATGCTCCTGTCTCCCAGCTCCTGGGTAAACACTTTAACCACGAGGCTACTGTGAAAAAGACCTGGCCACGGTCATGGGAATATTTCTAAGGAAGAATGACCAGAGATGTTCTCCTCTGAAGCTGATTATCAGAGACCACCGCGTGCTCCAAGCTAAGGTCCCCCTGGGCATGTATGGGGTGCTGCTCTCATTTGCAGTGTTTTAATGGGGGAAAGAAGATATGTGCTGCAGTTTAGATTCAGGCATGTTAGCAAAATATTCCACACAGGAAGGGAGGTGATGCGTACAGAGAAGGAGACCAAGCACACAGATGGCACTGATGTGCCTAGTTCTGCCAAGGTCTTAGCCCAGGCACTGAAACCAATAGTGTAGGTGCTACCCGGAATGTGGAGAGATAGCACAGGTGCCTAACAAATCAGTTGTTCACAGGCTTCCCAAGAACCAAGTCCTCCAGGATGTCAGATGGTTGTTACACATCCACAGGCAGGCCAAAAGAGGTTCCCTTCTCTGGAAAGCAATGACTCTCTTTTCTGCCTTCCGGGGGTGCATGGACCAGGCCCTGAAGAAAAAAATAGTTGTAATTTGTCCAAACAACAGCATTGTAAACATTCTTTATGCCAAAAGTAACATTTGGCTATGACTATAAGAAGCTCGTAAATTAAACTTCCCCTGGCAATGTGAAATTATACATTACTTATGCTTCTACTTGATCTGACTTCCTACTGAGTATGTCAAACACTAATTAAGTACAAAGGGAGGCCCCAGACTTACGCAAGGATGACTCCCTTCATTTCAGTGGTGCAAAAATTCGGTGTGAGTGGGAAGCAAGGTACGGCAAATGTGGGCAGAAGTCTTCACAGGAAACGGGCTTTACGTACTAGCTGAGGTATTCTGTTTGCAATGGACTTATCTCAGTGTCTTTCTTTTAAGTTTTAAGAAGAAATGGTTCTTGCTTTCAGCATCATTAATGAGACTTCACTTGAGAGAATGTTTTTTGAGCATACCTTACTTCTGGCCCCCGGCCAGCCCTAAAAGCAGTTGCGGTTTCTTCACAGAAATACAGATCTTCACAAAAAAATAAAACTTTTCAGCTTGCAATTCCCCAGTGGTCGCCTCTCCAGCCAAATCACCCTTGGAAACATATTTTAAACAATTTGAGCAGGGAAAAATATTTGGAACTTTGCCTGTTTTGCTAAGGCTCAGCATCAAATTACACAGACAGAGCTTCTGTTTTTTTAAAAAATATTTTATGTCTATACTATTTTAAAGTACATGGAAAGTAGTATTTTTTTAAATAAAATAAAGCTTACTGGCGCCAGTATTACATCAGTGACTGTAACCATTGTGTGCATCATATCCCTGGTAAGGATTTCTCAATCTTAATGCAACTGACTCAGGACATCAGGCTAGATGCAGAAGGAGATGTGAACGCAATTAAGTCCCTTCCTGAGTTCTTTAGGAAAACAACAGTGCTATTACTATTTGATTTATGCTTCTCAGGTGATGTATGCCACATCCTTCATCTTTTAATGGAGAGTATGACTGAAAACTGGGATCTAAGCCCAGTTTCATGTTAGAACATTTTTTTTTCATTAGCAAATAAGAGCCAGAAACTTGCAACACTTACTTAGACGAATAATCATCAGTTTGGTCTGCAGCTTAGTGAACATAGATGGAGACAAAGGGGCCAAGTCCTTAATTGGCACAAAATGGCAAAGCTCCAGTACTTAAAGAGACTTCAGGGGAGCTCAGTAAATTTATGCTTGCTGAGGATCTGCCCCAAGACATCTGCCTATGTGTATGTAAGCTATGCATATGTGTGTGATAGCTGTGTGACGTACTGAACTGTGGGGCATTTGATAAAGAAATATCCAAGCAATTTATCACATAACTGCAATTGCGTCACCTGCCCATTAATCAGTCTCCCGGTTCAGTCTGGCCTTCCTGGCTCTTAAGCTGCTTCAAACAGCACCATTTATATTTTAAAGCCAACCTGCCACGGAAGTATTTCCTCCCTCCCCCACCAAAGAAGTGGAATTTCCTCAGAAATTATAGTTTCATGAGGTTCAAGACAGGCAAAATTAATTCTGAAAACTATGAAATTGTCCTGGTTTTTAGGCCATATCTATTGTCCTGGTCAACGAAACAGAAGAACTCCAACAGCTTCCCAGCAGACCAGCTTACTGAAATGTAGAGTCTGAGATGTTCGGCTTTAAAACAGTGACTTTTTATTCATGTAAGTGATCTTGGATTATTTTAGATATGTTATAAAAATACTAGTTTTAATTTTTCTCTTCCTCATGGCAGTCAAGGCACCTTGTTTAACAGGCCAAGAGACACAGGAACAGTCTACTGAAAATGTTTTTTAAAGTTACAAAGTATTTTAGAAGAGTCTTTATATGACATACATGGCAGGAACAGCAAATCCCAAACTTATGCTAATGAAACTGAGCTGCCACAGACTGTCCATGTTTTCTTCTACATTCTCAAACACCTATGTCAAAAGATTGTTCAGGCTGGAAAGTCAAGCTCTCAAGAATTAGGAATGAGAAGTTGCAAGATACCCCAATCTTAATGCCATTTGTCCAATCCATAATATATATGTTACCACACTGTCACACAAACCACCTTCTGACCCATCAATGCAGATGGGTATTCTTTATTTCTTTTTGGTCTTCCCATTTCTCACATGGGCCTCCAATTTATTTGGCATGATGTACTTAAGCTCTGCACTACATGAACAAGTATCAACTCCCTGTTGGCTGCTCTAGGAATGCTCTCACCATACCTTTGCTAGACTAGATTCCCATCCTACAGCCTGGAAGTGTGAAGTCCTGAAAAGGAACATCAGACTTGCAAAAAAGAAGTTGCTGCCATTTTATTTTTTTTGGCATACCTAGAACCTGACTGTATACTGCATGTATGGGGCATCTGCAATCAGCCTCACTCACTCCTGTGAGCTGCCAGCCATTCTGCAAACCTGTCCACAGATGTGTTCCCTGAATGGGTAGGAAAATATGCAGCTAATGGCTGTACTAAAAGAGACTGGCTCATACACTGGCCTGGCAGGAGATTTAGAGAAACAATCCAGTAGTTTAAGAAGCCCTCATCCACCTTAACCAGGAAACTAGCCCTTTTTTCTTACTGCAACTCCCCACACAGTGCAGCCAAAGAAAGACCATGAAAACAAATTGAGAGAAAAAACTATGGTCTCCAGTGCCTGCTGGTCTGCAGTAAGCCACGCTTAGCAGAGGAGTTAAGCAAAAGTGTCTGCTTAATTCTTAAGTTTCTCCTGAATTATTTAAAAAAAAACAAAACAAAACATGGCCAAACACTTGAGAAGTGTTTTCCCCAGTCAACAAGTAAGCAAAGGGCACATTCTGGCATGAGGGCAGCATGCCCTCTTTGCCACAAAATTCAAAGGCTTGCTTCAATGGTAGGATTGAAGAGTCACCTGAAAATAAATTAATTTAAACATAAATAGCATAGTTTATTTGTTCTAAAGCTCCTCTATATTCAACCTGAATTAGATACCCAGAATGGAAAACTAATGGTCTGCACAGTTAATCTGCCAAACTTTGCAGTAACTATAAGAAGGGGCCTCATAATGGGAAACATACAGAAACTGTAGGTGTAGCCTATAAAATGTGGAATAGACCACTAGATTACAGCTTTGCCCAGAATGTGATCTGTATCTATTTAATCAGAACTTAATATTATGGCCTGTCATTCTTTTCCTATATTCTTTTCACATCCCACACGGACACTTTGCTACAGACCATGTGGAGAGAAAATAATACAACAGGAATTTTCTTGAGGAAATTTTTTATCTTTATAAATGACAACCAAAGAAGGAAGAGGGACTATGAAAGAAGCAAGGGCTATGAATGAAGACACTGACATGACATGTATGGTACATTTATTCTTTAATGTTGTATACAAAGAAATGCAACGAGAAAGTGAGAGTGGCACAGGCTGTGCAAGTTGAAAGGCTACTGGAGGGCATGGCAGATCTTGGAGTCGTTGAAGAAGAATGAAAAGGAAAGTGGCTGAGGAGCTCTGAAGCCAGGGGCTGGGGAAGTAGAGACTGACAAGTTGGACAGGATATAGGTACCAACTAGAACACAACTAATCCTGCTCCTCCCTCTCTCTCATGTCATGTCTGAGAGAGAGAAAATAAGGTTTTATTACATTAATAAATTTGTTTTCAGGACTCTCAACTAACTACCCCATACTAAGTAGTAAGATATTTATGTAACTACAGGCACAAGGCAATCATCTCTTCTGCCTTTGCACTCAGCCCTCAGCAATGAGATGGTGTATTTGATATCCCTATGTCCTGCTATGTGCCCCCATTTTATCCGGGATCTTGCCTGGCCACTTATTAGGACAATGTAGACAGACAACAACTGACAGTGTGAGACAGGGTTCAAGCTAACAAATCCCCAACAATCTCCGACATCCTACAACCCGTATCTTTTTGGATGCCATCTGTCCAGCCAAGACTGATAAAGTGTTTAATTTCATGATAAGAACTGCACCTATGTGATGGCTACCATACACCTTTGGCTGTGCAAGCCAGCTCCTGTGCCAGCTACCAAGCCACTGTGCACAGTCCACCAAGTCAGCGCAGGGGCAGCTCTCCTTGTAGCCATGCAGAAACAGACGGCTGCTTCCATTTGCAAATCCACTATCTTGCTTCCAGTCAGAAGGGAACCAATCTCATGTGGGAAGATGAGCTGTGAGGTTACTGCTGTGAAGTGTCCATTACCACTTTATTGCTGTCTTGTGTTAGACCCTGTCTCACATGGCATACTAATGCTTGCAAGGTTACTGAAAGCCAAGCCCAGGTTATACCTGCATCTCTCTGCATTAAATGTTATTCAAGGACTCCATATTCTTTGCTCCTTCACCTTCAACCTGGACTTTGTACTCTTTATAAAGAGAAAGGTGGCCTTCATTTCTCTCTCATGGACTTATTGATGACTCTCAGAATCCAGTAATTATATTTGTGGCAATAGTTCATTTCAAGGATTTCCTGACCCTTCAGTACTCCCCAGAGGGCAAGCAGAGGCAGTTCCTCTTTATGTTTCAGGACAGTTGTAGAAAATAGGGTACAGCAATATAGTGCATGGATGTAAATGCACTGATCCTGAGCAGGACCAGCACTTAAACAGGTAGATGATATCTCATCACCATGGAAAGAACAGTAGATGCTGGCGCATCCTGGTAGGGATGAAAAATGGAGGACTGCCAAAAGAGCACTCAGAGCAGATGGACAAACACAGACATCTGCACACTGACTTAACACGCAGTAAACCAACTGCACTTTAAAAATAGCAGTAGAGAACGTGCATTATCTCACCAACTAATACATGCTAAAATATTGTTGTGTAAACAGAGGTCATTTCAAATGAACCATCCATCCCCTTCTGCTACCTTGTAGGCAAGTCTTTAGCATCTGTTTTTCCAAACAGTCCTTGGCAGTTCTATATCCCAAGCCTTAGCTCTTCTAAAATGGACAGAAAATTGTTTTGGAAAAGGACCAAACATTAACTGTTAAAACTCAAACAAAGAAGTATGAGTCAGGAAACTAATCTTTTTTTATATATCTGAAATGAGAAATAAAATTTGGTTTGGAAAACATTTTTATTAAAAACTGTAGCTGTCTGTACTCAGAAACACCCTGGAGGTCTAAAGATGATATCAGTATATAAATATTCAGGGCTTCCTGAATATTTCTTTTCAAAAAAGACTTACCCCCACCCCTACCACCCCCACCCCCCATTACAATTTCTTTGACCTTTAGAAAACAGTCACTATTTGTAGCTTGATTTTTTCAAGATGTTCTTGGGTACATAAAGATGGCAGGGAATTCAATTTAGAAGTCAACTCATGAAACACCATATAATAGTCAGAAGATAGCATTGCTTTAGGCAGTATTTTATTAAGGGAACAGCCATTCAAAGCATTTTGGAGCATATTATATTCTATTCAAAGGCATTCACTTTAGTCAATGCTACAGCAAATGTATTTTACAAGAGAGATGATACTTGAACTATCCACAGGCGTATGGATAAAATGGACAGTACTCAGCTGTAACGGAGATGAGTCTTCCTCTGTAATGGAGATGAGTCTTCCTCTGGCTTTACAGAGGACTCTCAAAAGGACTGATACATAAAAAGGTCTTTTTTTTTCTTTAAAGGGTACAAGGCTTTCATGAGTTCCCATAGAACAGCTGCAAAAATATCTTCAGTCTGTCATCTGGAATTCCTGAAGGTGACTTGTGGATTTGTGGCTAATGAAACACTGCAAAATAGCACTCACCATGTTGTAAAATACCCCTAATGGTTTATTAGCCTCTTACAGCGCAAAATGAAAGGTGCCCAAAGCATGTTATTCTGTTACAATTATATAAAGCACAAAGTTAGAAAGAAACAAATTCAGAACAGAACCAAACATAGGGTGATTTCTCTCTGTCCTCAGAAGTAGATTATGGGTGATTTATGACATTACAATGCAATCACTGGAGACCTGGGGGTCAATTAAAGATTCTCACTGATGAAAATCATTATGCTTTCACATGATTTACAGTGAAGCAAAATTAAAATTTGGTCACCAAAAACTTACTCCCCTTGACCCTACCCAGCACAAGAATTTGTTTTTGAAAGAGAACTAGCTCACTCCACAGAGAAGACATCTGATAAGAGCAGCAGCAGGTAATAGATCACATAGGGTTGAGAGCAGAGAGAGAGCACTAAGAGAACTGCTTTTTCCAAGGTTCAGAAAACACTGTATGCCCTAAATATCATAGAGGCTTTTTGATATTTTTTTGTTTCTACTTTTACAAGACAAGATTCAGTAAAATACAGGAAATCACTCTGTTTCTAAATGAATTACCTTGTACACTACTACTTAGCTGAATAAAGAGGGAAGCTGTTCCCTCCAAAGCAACACAACACTTCAATAATTTGACTTTTTGGGGAAAAAAAAACCCCATACAGCTCTATTCTTGTCAAATACAAAGCAGTTTAAATAATTTTAATTTACTGAATTTAGCGTTAATGTGTTCCAATAAAAAATACAGCAGGCAAAAATAATCCAGTCCTATACATGGGGAGGAAAACCAAGAAAGCTTTCAGGAACATGGCAAATGGCTTTACATTCCTGGGGAAATACTGACCCAAATTGCAGGACAGTGCTTGCTGACGAAATGGGTACCTGGGTTTCTAACAGCCATGACACAACTGCAATAGGGTTTTCACCATGTTGCCAGTGTGGAGAAGAGTTTCTCCCTTCTGTTTCCAGGGCATGTTCCATGAACAAAGACTATGTCCATCAGATTTTCTTAGGGACAAAGACCTGTTCCCACATAAAAATCTTTCATGACACAGATGAACAATATAGATACACCCCTTCAACCTTAAATGTGCCCAGTTTTAAGCAGTTAAATTGTAGTCCTGGGAGGAGGACACTTAGGGCTTTTTGCTGGCTATTTTTACAGGAGTGATTTTCATCCACAATGTCCATAAATGCCTGGTTGTTTCAAAAGAAGTGTAACTTGCATTCTTCCTCTGCCTTTTCAGGTGTGCAGTCTGAGCACATGAACTTATTTATGATATAGCTGGACCTGTCCAATGGAAATCCTCACATCCAGGGATATCCTGCAGACATGAACATTACTTGGATTACACTGAATCTAAAAGACCAAATATTTTTCACCTGAGATCAGGATATTTTCCTTACAACATTCATGTTTTCTGAAAAAAAAACCCCACCTTTTCTCTTTCGCTGAGTTGTCAAGACATGTAGAAGACAAAGGTATTTTGTTCCTTGCTTAAATGGTCCAGCATAGTAAATGCTAATGTGATAATGATGACAGTTATAGTTCAATATATGTTAATTACTTATTCAAAAACAAGGGAGAAGACAGGAGAAAAGAGCAATTTCTCTTCAGCTTTATCTCCACTGTTTCTCCTTCATTGTCTTTCCTTCCTATCTTCATAATTAAAAAAAAAAAAAAATGTAAGAAACAGATGTCTTGCCACCTCTTTCCCAGATCTTCAAAGTATTCTGCTACATCTAGTCCTGAAGGCTGGTTACAAACTGGGCCTGGTGTGGCTGAAAGATACAGTTTGCACCAGTAACTTACAAGCTACTGGCTCAGGCTGGATGAATATGTTTGCCTAATTCTGAATCCCCTTGAATATCAAAGTCAGACTCACACTTCAGGGTTAGCAGGGCCACATTCCACCTAAAAGAAGACTAAATCTACCTCAAACATCCACAACAAACTTCTTGTTTGATAGCTTTTGCCCTATTTTCTATTCTCAAATGATGTGCAAGCAAACTTACATTTTGTCATATTCCTTAATAATTCACTAAGCGTTTTATGTGAATTCATTCAAATAATGGTTTGCTCTGAACTACCAGCTCTGAGCTGAGCTGTAAACCTGGAACATTTGTAGTATGCCATTTAGGCTGCAGTTCTGCACCTGGTGGTAACTGCAGTCTCCAGAAGGTTCCCAAATCCACTGGAAGAGTTGAAGATAGCCAACCAAATGATCCTGAAGTACATTCTCGCAGAAATACATTAAGGTATGAGTTTTAACAAATAATTTTGTGAAAGGAAATTGAGTTAAGAAAGTTGGCAAAAAGCAACTTGAGAGGCCATAGCAGTATCAATAAATATGGTCAAATAGAGCACATCTTCTCTAATTGGGGTTTTTGGGTTGTTTTCTTGGGGGTGGCGGGGTTTGAGGGTTTTTTTGGGTTTTTTTCTTGGTGTTTTTTTTGGTGGGTTTTTTTTTTTTGTGGGTTGTTTTATTTTGTTTGTTTGATTTTTGTTTTTTGTCTTCATAAATGTCAGCAGAAGCAGGAATGACGGGGGAAAAAAAATGGGGGGACACCCTGCTCCCAATCAAGAAAGGGCCTGAAAGACTAAAAATGTAAGGGAAAAAAAGGGAGACATAGGGAAAATAAGTATAAAGATGTTATCACAAAGGGGCAACCATTCTGCAGTGGAATAAAGAATGGTGAAAAAAACTGTAAGAAAGACACTGGTGCTATTCACATGCATATACAATGCTTTGACATCACCTTAAGGAAAAACACTACTTTTCAGTAAGCATCAGATTATCCACATCAGAACATACTGCTAAGCTTTTAAGTGTGTGAGAATTTACTTCAGTTGAGGAGAAATAACATGTTGGAAGTCACAAGGCCCAGCTAACCCAAAGCAAGCAATCAGTTAACAATTCCATTTTTCTGTCAAAAAACGTCTAGAGCAGTTATATAACTAAGGTTAAAGTTAGGTTAAAAAAAACTATGAAATAGACATATCCTTTGAAAAGACATAAGTTTTCAAGCAGGTCTAGCTGTGCAATCCCAAAAGATGCACTATAAGAGTACTACAAAACCTCATCCCTACAGTGTCTCTATAGCATCTTCCCACTATGAAGAAAAAGATAGGAAAAGGAAAAAAATATTAATATGAAAGTATATGAAAAAAATAGAAAGAAAGCAAGTGTTTCATAAACTTAACTCAGACTGTTGCTGGAACAAATCAAGTTGGACCTTAAGAAAGAGGCAAACAGAGAATAGGGAACTTACTTTCTTTTACAGCTAAGTTACGAATGAAATGCCAAACATGGAAGGCAAGGACAGAGTTTAAATTGGTAAAACTGTTTTCCTCCTAAGACATGAACCTTAATTTAGGGAATATCCTTTCCACTGTTTCTAAGCCTTTATATTACTGCTAGTAAATAAGCACAAGCAGGGTATCCAGAACAGGGTAAAGACTGAATAAAAGGAAGAAACTAAATAGATTTGAGGGGTGAAGGTATAAAACTGGTGGCACAAAAGAATGAAGTGAATGTAAATCCTATTGACTGGATTTTACACAAATATTTGCAATGGTGTTATACTAAATCCTAACCTGAGTCTGCTTTAGCTCTGCTTGAGGTCTGAATCCTAACATGTCAAAAAGCAACTAGATAATGCTACACAAACAGCAGTTTCACCTGCAACATAATGAACTGAACTAGCATGGGTATCATGAATAACTGATTATCCAATAATTGCTCTAATAATTAATTTTATGAATACCACAGGAATTAACCTTCATATAAAATGACCTGGGAGGGAAGATGAAATATAGCTACGCATAATGGTATTTAAAGGTGGTAAAAATTTGCATCAGCTATAAGAGATGTTTCCAAACAAAGCAATCTATTGAAAGAAAGTGGTAGAAACCCCTTAACCTGTCACTTAGGACATCTAAAAGCCAAAATAAACCACTGGAAAATTTAACACAATGATTAATCTCACACTGACTGCATAATCTTGCAATAGGGATGCAGAACGTTCCAAAACCTTTTTTCCGTCTCTAATGTCTAATATCTGTAAGCCTCTGGACATGTTTGGGCTATCCAGCCATGGATATTAAGTCTGGCTCCAGAAAGCAGCATGATGCCAGCGTACAACTCAGTTCCCAGAGTTTGGGAAATCTCCAGAGCAGCGCTGTTGCTAACCACTTTCTCAATAGCACCAACTTTAGTCTCATCTTTACAGCCTCCCTAATCTGATCCATCCCTTTTGGTGAACTTTGAAAAGAGCAGTTCCCTCAGGCAAGCAGAAATACAACAGCACAGCTCACCTCCATGATACACACAGAGAACGATTACTGTTTGTCAGGAAGAACAAATACTCCTTTGCAACACGTCTGAGGACGGCTGGTGGCTCAATGTATTTCGGTGTATCAAAGCCCTGAAAACATTATTTCACCTGAAAAGAAAACCACAGTTGTTATGCAGTGTTGTTACCAAGATCTCCCACCTCAATATTTTAATGCTTATTATTGGCACAGTGACAAGTTTATGACTGACATGAGTTTCTCCATCATTGCTGAAGCCCTTAATTTCTGTTAGTTGCAGAAAGGGGATACATTTTCAAAGCTATCTGTGACTCTGAATGATTCTTTTTGAATGTCAAACTAGAAAATCTGATTTTCAAAGGTTAGGTGCTCAACATGTTCTGAAAATCAGGCTGTCTGGAAATGTCTGACTGTGTCCCTAACATGGAACTGAATCATTCATCACTTTTGCAAATTAAACTTTTAAAACACAAAGACGTTTTTCTTTCATCCTGGCATTCAGATACCACAGCTAAGGGCGTAGCAGAGGAGTGGAGCGGAACTCAACTAACTGCTTTGACATCATTTAATTTTAGGTGAAGTGCAGGAAGAAAGATTCATGTACCTGCATGAATGTAGCTGCTGTTCTTATTGTAAAATATGCTAATTATCCAAGCTATCTCCCTTCATATAAAAATCCATCTTAATACATTCTTCTCCTCTGGTATTTCAAGCAAATGAACAAATGAACTAGAAGGGGTTTGGGCTGCTGACCATACCAAAAGTTGCACTGATGAGCTAAAACTGCCTGTAAAAAGACCTAGTTAAATCAGACAAACTCCTTGCCTTAGCATACTTATATTAGTTTATTTATTGAGTAACACAGATTTATTTGAATTTGGTAATCTGGGTCAGAAGTCTGAAGTATTTGCATGCCTACTTCATGTTTAGCATACGATTTAGTCTATACATATTTTGGTTTAGTACTATGAAAGAATGAAACCATTCTAAGAAGGTGTAATAAACAAGCCTGACACTCTTTTATAGCAGGTCAACTCAATAAAGACATCACCATTTTTCCATGATATGAAGCCAGCTGTGCTTAAAGAGATCTATTGGAAGACACCCAAAATCAGTTTGCTAACTCCAAATTTAAGTTGAATTAGATTTTTATTACTTTAATAAAATTATTTTGAAAGACAATTTTATTTTAACCACGTCTACTTTTGTGTGTAAATGAGGTCTTAGGCAAATATCATCACAGGATACATCAAGGATACCTATTAAATTGAACAGACTGGGGATATGCTTTTGAATTGCATGTTCACTGCAGCCATCTCCAAATTCTAATATAGAAATTGAATTTGGGGGTAGGAGATCAAATTAGGTATTACCCTTCCAGAGCACATCTTACATTTGTGCTGGTATAATCTGAAACCACAAAAATGAAACAGCTATTCTTTATTTTAGTTCTTCAGACAATATATAGTGGAACTCCCTTTACCCCAAAAGCTACTCATTTCTCCATGCTTCTCATACTGGAAAACTCAGAATTTCCTATTTCTTGCAATTTTTTATTATACAAATTTCAAAGTAGCACATCCAGAAAAAGAAATACAAACCTACTGCCTGCTTCAGATAATACCTGGTTGTAAACACTTGAAAAATCTGAAAAAATAAAATAAAATCAACAAACCAAAAACAACAACCAAAGAGAAAACATCTAACTGCTTTTGTGTGTGTGTATATACTGACATGTTCAACAGAGAACTTCTGTAATAATTGCAATGGTGTAAATTTGTTTGACATAGTGACCACGTGTGCTTTACATTTATCTTTGCAGAACATGGTCATTTAAAGCCTTTATCTAACTGGCTTAACAGGTGACCAGAAATGAGTTGCTTTCATAATTGTTTTTGCCTTTGTTAGGACCAAAAAAGGGTTGGAGTTCTACTCCGTTCTTAGATTTGTTTTAACAGTATGTGTGGTCTAGTTTGTAGTTTAGATTGGAACAGAGTTCAAAACAGCAGAAGTCCAGCAAAGTATTGTGCAATATTTCCATGTTTACTGTACTGGATGAACTGGGTAAATACTCTCGCTGATACTTACTATTTCATATCTCCAACTTTACAAGTACGCTACTCAGTCTTTAAGCAAATATTATAAATGGAAAAGGTATATTAAAAAAAATAGAAAAAAAGACTCTGAATTAAAAATACATTTAAGGCAAGTTTATGTATCCTCTCGAATGGGTAGGCCTCAAGGCAGGGGCTGGGAGAGCAAAGTCCTTCCTACTGTAAAAGAAGATCAGGTTTGTGACCATCTGAGGAACCTGAACATACGTAAGTCTATGGGACCCGATGAGATCCATCCCAGAGTCCTGAGGGCATTGTCTGATGTAGTTGCCAAGCCACTCTCCATGATATGTAAAAAGTCATGCTGTCATGTGAAGTCCCCAAAGACTGGAAAAAGGGAAACATTCCACCCATTTTTGCAAAGGATAGAAAGGAAGACCGTACCAACCTGTCATCCTCACCTCTATGCCTGGGAAGATCATGGCACAGGTCCTCCTAGGAGCCATGCTGAGGCACATGGAGGACAGGGAGGTGATTCAAGACAGCTAGGATGGCAAGTCCTGCCTGACTAACCTACTAGCCTTCATGACTAATCAGTGGTCAAGGGAAGAGCTATGGATGTCATCTATCTGGACTTCTGTAAAGCTTTTTACAGTCCCTTACAACATCTTTCTCTCTAAATTGGAGAGATTCTGATTTGGTGGATGGACTATCCTGTGTATAAGTCATTGGCCAGATGGTCACATCCAGAGGGTAGTGGTCAATGGCTCAATGTCCAGATGGAGATCAGTGACAAGCAGTGCCCTGCAGTGGTCTGTACTGAGACCAGTATTGTTTGATATCTTCATCAACACCATAGACAGTGGGATTGAGTGTGCCGTCAGCAAGTTTGCAGATGACACAAAGCTAAGTGGTGCAGCTGACACACCCAAGGGAAGGGATGCCACCCAGGGGGACTTGGACAGGGTCTAGAGGTGGGCCTATGCAAATCTCATGAGGTTCAACATGCCAAGTACAAGGTCCTGCATCCAGGTCAGTGTGAACCCCAGTATCAATACAGGCTGGCAGACGAAGACATTAAGAGCAGCAACACAGAGAAGAACTTTGGGATATTGGTAGGTGAAAAGCTGGACAGCAGCTGGCAATATGTGCTCATGGCCCAGAAAGCCAGCCACATCCTGGGCTGCATCAAGTGTTGCCAGCAGGTCAAGGGAGGTGATTCTTCCCCTCTCCACTCTCATTAATACTCTACCACCCAGCTCTGGAGTCCTCAGTAAGACACGGACCTATTGGAGCAGGTCCAGAGGAGAGACACAAAAATGATCAGAGAGATGTAAAACTTCTCCTATGAAGACAGTCTGAGAGAGTTTAGCTTGTTCAGCCTGGAGAAGAGAATGCTCTGCCACTCTCATTAATACTCTACCACCCAGCTCTGGAGTCCTCAGTAAGACACGGACCTATTGGAGCAGGTCCAGAGGAGAGACACAAAAATGATCAGAGAGATGTAAAACTTCTCCTATGAAGACAGTCTGAGAGAGTTTAGCTTGTTCAGCCTGGAGAAGAGAATGCTCTGGTGAAACATAATCATGGTCTTTCAGTACTTTGAGAGGGCTTATAAGAAGGATGGGGACAGAATTTTTTAGTAGGGCTTGTAGAGATAGGATAAGGGGTAATAGTTTTACACTAAAAGCGGAGATTCAGACTAGAGATAAGAAATATTTTTTTTATTAAGAATGTGAAATAGGCTGCCCAGAGATGCAGTAGATGGCCCATCCCTGGAAACATTCAAGGTCAGGTTGGATGGGGCTTTGAGCAACCTGATCTTGTTGAAGATATTCCTGCACATTGAAGGAGGGATGGACTACATGGCTTTAAAAGGTCCCTCCCGGCTTAAATCATCCAGTGATTCTATGAATGCAGTAAACCGTTACATCACTGTATTTGCAGGTCCCAAGCCATTAATATTCCAAAATTACTAGTGATATCCTGACTCCAACTCTTCCAGACAGGCCCCTTGATGTAATAGGAGAAGGCTACGTGCACTTTCTTTTATCCTCTGCTCCCGTAACACCTCTGAGATTGAAGTATAGTCAGTTGCTCAGGGCTTGAGTCACTTCAGTTCCATCCAGCATACATGTTAATTCATTCCAAGGCTGTTTTCTGGGAGGCAACCAGGCAGCACCTTCACACATAGCACTCTCCAGAGTCAAAACAGTTGATTCTGCACAGCCCCCCACAGTCTTCCAATGCTACATCAACATGCTTTGCTCACCCATGCATTCCCAAATCACACCCCACAGCATGGAACAGTCTCAAAAGCCACGCTAGACACAAATCACGCTGGTTGTCTGCAGCATGCATTAAGTGGAAAAAGACTATAAAGTATGATAAGGTGTCAACGGGAGTCCAGGCTGATTGGTGTGCAAGCAGGCACATGGAACCTGTTCCAGAAGAGATCAATCCTGGGTTATATATTGGTGAATCAATTCAAAATAATTGGTCTGAAGGCCAGGTGTCAAACACCCTCTGTAATGCTCCCACGGCTTTACACTGTCAAAGATAACTTTAAAAATATATAGCAAACATAACAATGTCTAACTGATCCTACAGCATGAAGTGCAGTAGTCTCATCAGCTACAAGCTTCAACTCAGTGAGGTGACTGTTGATCAATAAAATCACTTACTATCCTCCCTGTTCACTATTTTTCTTTCTGACTAAAGCAATGGAGAGGAGGGATGCTCATATCGGAAAGACCCGCACATTCTGGCAAGTATTCACACCTAGCGTAGGTGGCTAACTTAAGACACCAATCTCCCAAACAGCCCTGCAGAGTCAATAAAGAGATAAACTACTCCAGATGTGGAGCTAGAACCTAATTTAAATGCCTTCATTTGCCCTTCTCCATTGAAACAGACACCACTTGAGAAAGCATTATATTCATTCCCTCTTTCCCACCCCCACTTTGTGCTGGGCATCTGGTAAGTCACAAGGTTTTTCTTTTGTAACCTTAGAGTGCATAAGTTATTATTTATGAGTCTCTGAGGGTATATAAAGTCCAAGAACTCAGCAGTATGCACATGTCCATATTCAGTTATCTGCACAGGCTACTGTGAGTGACACCTTACTGGCCCATTTCTATGGGATGAATACCGGTGTATGAGTAGGACTTCTACTGCTTCCCAAGTCTTCCATGCACCACAATGCCAAGGTTCTGAGAACTACTGACACAGTTTGGTAGGAAGCTACCTTTCACTGACAGGTGAAGTCCTCTACTAGTAAATTCAATTCCTTCTTCAAGAGGAAAAAGTGCTCTCTCACTGCGTATCTCCACCAGGGACATACTAAGATATAACTGGATGCACAAGCTGAAATTTTATCAGCTAATTAACTCACAGGACTCTTTCCAGACTATTTTAACAGCAGCTGTAAATCTCCTGAAATGTAGAAAAAGCAGTATAATCCAATAAATGTGCTTAGAAATCATTTGAGAGGAATTAACCACATACATAGGCCATGTATTTTTAATTACATCTGAATGTGAACCGTTAAATTTTAAGGTCAACTGTTTTTGTGTCTATCTGATTTTCTGATTTTCTAAACACTCTCAATGTAAAAAAGGTCAAAGAAAAAACTAAAGAAAACACAAGTTGGAAAGGAGATCCATTACGAAAGGGTGTAAAATAAAAAGGTGAAAAGGACATCAGGATTAAACAAAAGGGTTCTCCTGAGTCTTTCCAATAAATCCAGATCAGACACATGCTGGCTTTTCTGGATGCCAAAATGACCCTAGCCATGGAAGACTTCTACTCTATAATAATCTGGGGAGCTGGAGTAAAGAACTAAATTAATTACTAATACAGGAAACGATGGACAATAGAAAACATAGCAAATGTGTGAAATTAGATCTTGTTTCACTGTCTAGTCTTGGGATATATTTTCCTATATAGAATCATAGAATCACAGAATGGTTTGGGTTGGAAAGGACCGTAAGTTCATTGAGTTCCAACCCCCCTGCCGTGGGCAGGGATACCTCACACTAGACCATGTCAACCTGGCCTCAGCAGAGTCACACTAGACTCCGTCCAACCTGGCCTTGAACACTGCCAGGGATGGAGCATTTACCACTTCCTTGGGCAATCCATTCCAGTGCCTCACCACCCTCACAGTAAAGAAGTTCTTCCTTATATCTAACCCGAACTTCCCCTGTTTAAGTTTGAACCCATTACTCCTTGTCCTACCGCTACAATCCCTGATGGTATGGTGCTTTACGAAAAAGTACAAGACTTGCCTTCCTCAATACTTTAAGAACTACTCTGAAAACTGAAAGGCTGAATTTGACAGTACCATTTCTGCTGTTAGAAAACCTGCATCATAGAAGAGGGGCCAGAGAGTTACTTCCCTAGATTTAGTTCCCAGAAAAATTTTCCTTCCTCCAGCAGAGCACCAAAGCCCCAAGTCCTTAATCAAAATGGCCATTACAAATAGAGACAGAATCCAAATGCCCATTAAATAAAAACATACTGATCCATTTTAAGAAGTTAATTTACTAAAAAAGAATATATAATTCTAGATGTAAGTGATCGTACACTGCACAGCTAAAAGTTGTGGAAAGTGAAGAGCCCAGCTGTTTTCTGTTACAATTTTTGTCAGTTGTATGATGTCAAAGATAATTCCAAATTCAAAACTTCAAAGTCAACATTTCCATTATTACTCACATGTCTTTAACTGAGAGGTGTATGTGAAAAACTCTGCCTATGAATGATGCAATGCTTCATGCTATGCCCTGCCTTTCAGACCAGCAGGCAAAATCAACACTGTCGGCAGCCAGGGACGCTTGTGAGCATTAGTTGGGACCACGCACTGATCCCCCTCCTGCTCAGACAGCACCAGGGCTGCCTCTCCCCATCCGTGTTAAGGACGCAAGGTCGCAGTCAAGGCTCCTCTACTCCCCCTCCTGGGAGGTCCGAAGTTCAGCTGCTGCCATTACTCACAAAATAAACAGCCTGCTTTCTGCTCCAGAAACGAACGACAGCCGAGCTGGATGTTTTCTGCAGATGAAGGCAGGAGCTGGGAGGGGGCAGAGCTCATCCCCCAGCTGTCCGCAGAAAGCAGCCCCACTGGGACAGAGAGCCAGCCATTCCTGCACTCCCATGCTGGGGAATCTCAGAAGGCCCTTGTCCCACGCCAAGGCACTATTCTGCAGTTCACTCTCTCAGACTCTACACCTGGAACATCCCAGCTTCCAGGGCCCCTTCTCTCCAGCTGCACCAACGTGGACTGCTTTCCCCAGCAATCAGGCAGTGTGGCAGCACTTTGTACAGTCTCTGCAACGTGATCCCCAACTTACCCATCCCAAAATAGCCAACTTACACCAGTAACAGTGTTATCATCAGGCAATAATGCTGCAAAGTAACGAGTGAATGAGTCCGGTGTAGATAGCAATGTGTGTTTACTGCGCCCTGCCTGAATTGCATCTCGCACTTTTAATAACACTATTAAAACAGGAATTGAAAGAAACAGCTCTAAACTAGGTAGATAAAGGCAGGGTTTCCGAATGCAGTTTTCATGGATTCAAAAACACAAGCAAACACAATTTTTGCACCAGAAGAGACAAAACTGTACTGAAGGAGAAACACTAGCAGCTTGTAAAACTGATGACAATGGGAGAAATCCTTGTGAATGCTTCTCAACACATCAATCATACTGACTCCCAGCCACACCACGTGGCCATTCCACGCACTTCCAGACAGACATCAGTCCACACTGCACAGGATCCCAAGATCCCCGAGTTTCTGGAAAATAGATTTAGTCCTAATTTTTGTGACAGATGGAGTTGATAGTCTCAGGATGAAAAAAAGCGCCAGTTTTGACAGGCAGCAGATACCGATGCCCCTTGTGGTTGGAAGCGATGTTTCTCTGGAATTAAGGTAGCACTGAAACTAAAGGCAATGGGTAACCGCACCATTGACTTAACTTTGTTATGCTCCGGTCGTTGTGCCTTAATATTTATATTTTTGTGTCTGCTTCCTTACAAGCAAAGCAAAGCGAGCAGGGAGTTTAACAGGAAGGCAGGACTTCAGCGACGTATTGCACATTTGATCCTCTTACCTATTTAAACAACTTTTCACTAGTCGGCAGATCTTAACAAAGTATCAAAGAACTATACTGTATTTCTGTCTGCAGGTATCCCCGTAGGTCAGTGTCCTAAACCCGTGCACAGAACCTCGGGCGAGAAGTTGAATGAATTTAAAATCGGTGGGAAATGCGGTGACTGGAAAAAAGTTGCAATGCTGGAGGCACAGAGAAGCAGTACTTACACGACCGCAGCACAGCACTAACAGAGATAGCTTTTGCTCTCCCTGAGTGTACTAATACCCTGAAAACAGGAGGTCTGTTTAGATTTCCGAAACAAAAAGAGTCGGTCCCCTTTTGAGCCTGATCCTCCCTACCTTTCGGGAAGCGGCTCTGCCCTCACTTGAATCAGTGGGAAGTTTGGGTACAGACATCGCTGAGCCTAGAGACCTTTTTTCCCCTTGCCGCAAGAAGCAGGAGCAGTTTAAAGGCACCATCTGTGCAAAAGCGGCACGCAGAGCCCCGCCGCCTGCCCTTCTGCCTCCGCGGCACGGTGCCCCG
>NW_009935980.1:0-282 GCF_000696875.1 Nestor notabilis
CCCTAACTATTCTATGATTCTATGTGATGCTCATTCAATAGCCAGAGGCCCTGATTAACTATTAAACCGCTTTTGAAAGCATTGAAATATTATTTTGGCACCTTAAATCTCCTCTTTTTTCCCCTCTTTTCTGTTCTCCTCTTGCAGGGTGCTCCCGGGACCTGATGGGTTTGTGCTAGCCCGCTCCCGGGGCTGGAAGGAGCATGGTTAAACACCAGCCGCTGCAGTACTACGAGCCGCAGCTATGTCTGTCCTGCCTCACCGGCATCTTACGCTTGCGGC
>NW_009935980.1:381-10390 GCF_000696875.1 Nestor notabilis
GCTGGTGTGGAAGTGCCGGATGGTTTTTGTTGGCTTGGATAGAGTTTGGAAGTCGTTGGCTGTAGGAAAGGAGGTCTGAGAGGTCTTCACCATGTGGTTGATGATGGGCATGGTCATGGTGGTCAAAGGTGTGATTACATCTCTCTGTGTTTTCCTTTTGGTACTGGGAGAGACTTATGTTCTGCTTGTGTCTCACTGGCGTGTTTGCAGTTCCTTTGAATCTGTAGGACCTGCTTTTCTGCAATACCTTTGGCTTCTGCGTGTGAAATGAGTTCTGTAGGTAGGGGAAGGCAGAAGGAGGTGAGATCTAGCTGGGGATAAACGGGGGAGCTGCTTGAGGTGGCTCTTCACTCCCCTGGCTAAATGCAGTTTTTATGAGCTCTGGCAGAGGGAAGCTGGACAGTGGGGCTGGACTTGCACCTTCTGTGTTTGGGGCTGCAAGATGGGGTGTCATGAGACCTGATGTGTTCATAGGATGAAAAATGTGCTGTCAAAGCTGCCTTGTTACATCTTCTGGGTAATGGCTGTGTATTACTATTGTTTTGTGTTCTCTTCTATTCTTTTGTGTTCATATCATACAATCATGAAATGGTTTGGGTTGGAAAGGACCTTAAAGTTCATCCAGTTCCAAAGCTCATCCATCCCTGCCACGGGCAGGGACACCTTCCACTAGACCAGGTTGCTCCAGGTCCTGTCCAACCTGACCTTAAACACTTGCACCCTCGTCTGTTCTTACTTAGTGTGCTTACTGCTTAAAGAAGGAAAAAACCCCAAAGCCAAAACTTAGCTCATTTCTTCTAGCAACGCTTCCAGAGGTCCTTTCACTGATGTTAAGGGTTAGTTTTGCTCCAGTGACAGCTTCTCTGCTTTGTTTTTAAGCCTATAACGAGCGATCTTCCTGGCTGTGGAGTGCTTTTCCTCTGGCAAAGAGGCTGTTAAGGAGAAAACACTTCTCGGCAGCAGATTCCATGCCAGAAACACTCCTGTTTCTGAATCGCATCGATTGTCGGTGGCGCAGCTTGGCCGGGAGCTCCCATGTGAACTGAAGAGTCGTGGTTGTGTTTGTGCAGTGTAAAACAGGTTTCCTTTTGCAAAGTAGAAGTGTTTGTGCTGTTTTCCCTCTGCTTCCAGTCTGGCCAGCACAGTCTGTGTGTCCACTTTGGAGCCAGCAGAAGTTTCCTTTGGGCAAACACCCGGGTACAGCTGTAATAGAGGGAGTAGGTGGGTTTTAAAGACATTGTCAGGAAAACAGCAGGATGTAATGTCTTGGCATTTGTGCCTGCACTAACTTCAGTGCTCAAAATGCCCTGTCCCCTATGCCTTATGAACCAGAACATCCTGCTTCTGAGATAAAAATCCAGAGTAAAATTCCCATTGACTTAATGCTTCAGTAAAAGCTGCCTCCGCTTGCACTGATTTATTTCACCAGTGGCAGCCTTCCCGTTCTGCTTAGAATTCCAATTGTTTTTCTAGTGCTAAAAAGGAATTTGTGTGTTTAAAGGTGCCTGATCTAGGCTTAAAACTATGTGTAGTCTCTGAGTTTGTCTATTTAAGGTCATGAGGCCTCAATGTCCACTTTGGTAAGTAGATAAATGGAGATGAAAGCTGTTTGCGGGAGCAAGAGAAGAAGGTCTATAATTAGCTCCAGGCTGTGTAAAACCAAGGTATGAAGAATCTGTTCCCATCTTGGTGTCAGGAAAGTGCCTTGCAGGTGGCAGTGATGGAGAGCGAGTGTAGCACTGTATTTGGAGGGGAAAAGTGCAAATGAAGGCTAATTGTCCTTGGGACAGATCTATTTGCATGTGTTTGAGTACTGCAGGGAACAGTGTGAACTCCAGGGTATGTGTAAGATAAGTGAGAAACCTTTCAATTTTTTAATGTTATTTTCTTTATATTTTTAAAATCATTTTATTATTTCAAATTTTGTCTGTTTTAAATTTTGGGGTTTTTTTATTAATTTTTAATTATTATTTACGTGTTGCAAAATAGTCCTTGGCTGTTTGAGCAAACAGGTAACTTCTACTGCCAAGGAGTATTGGCATCTCTCTGCCTCTCTGGATGGGTGATGTTATCACTCAAATCCAGGACCACTTGTCCTGCAAACTCCAATCTCTGCTGTTGAGTGAAACTCTGAAGCATTGGTGGATGTACCCCAGCATAGACGGTGTGCCCAGTATTGGTGCTTAGTGATCTCTTCTCTGCTATGGAGGACTTCTAGGACGTGTGGGAAAGCTTGCCAAGATCCCGAGGTATTGGATGGAGACAGGAAGTTTAACATACACTAATTGTCTCCAGTGATATATATCCAGCCACAGCACTTAGGTATGTCTATGAAGGATAAGAGAGGAAAATACCATTCTATAACTTAGGTGCCTATTTGCTTTACACAAAGGCAGTGGCATACTGATAGTATCTGTTGTATTGCCCTGTACCTAACCTTATAGTAACTCAGCCACTGCAAGCCGGGAATAGAGGCAATTGTAGTATAATACATGTTTTCCTGTGCATGGTCACCATAAGAAAAGGGCACAGCATACCTGAGAGGTCCTAAGTCTTGCAAAAGCCAGAGTTATCTGAGAAGGAAGGAACAGGGTACCCAAAGAAGTGATAAATGCCCCATCCCTGGCAGTGTTCAAGGCCAGGTTGGATGGGCCTTGGAGCAACCTGCTCTGGTGGAAGGTGTCTCTGCCCGTGGCAGGGGGTTGAAACTGGGTGATCTTAAGGTCCTTTCCAACCCAAACCAATCTGGGATTCTATGAATAAGGCATGTACGTGTTATGTTTCTACAGTTTAATTATCAGAGAGCAAGGCATGCATTCAAAGAGCAACTTACGTTACTGTAGGATACCGTGTGGCTATCTGCTTTCTCTTTAAAAGATTGGACTTTCTAGAATAAAAAGCTTTCACCTAAATTTGGGGTTTGAGCCACCTTTGCATCCTTGAAACCTTCTTTAGGTGACTTTGTTTCCTGAATTGTGCTGCAGCTCAACAGCCACTTCTAATGATTCCTTTCCTTTCCCCCCACCAAACGTATGCAGGTCAGGCTTGCTACTACACGTGAACATTTCCATGACAATGAGAACTAGTTGTAAGCTTGAGCTCTGAGTTTCTTCAAGAGAATGCTCGCTAGAATTGTAATTATCTTTTGCTTTCCTCTCTCCTTTTCAGACTGGAGGAGGGGGCTGGAGGCACCCAACCTACACACTTGGGCTCCTCTTTGTTTTGAAGAGCTGCAGAATTCCTTTGTCTGTTGTGTTCCCTCAGCTTTAATGGCAAGAATCCCATGGTTTTTAAATCTTTAATGTGGTTTAGTTTTACTTTTTTTCTTCTTTTTATTTATTTTCTAATGAAAGACAGATAAAAGAGAAGAAATGATCTTGCTGAGATTCAGACCATTACAGTCTCTGTAGCTGGTGTGAGGAAGCAATTCCTGATGTCAATACAAGTATTCAACCAAAGCAGTTCTTATGAAATCAGTGCATCATCTTAACAGAGCCCTATTGCCCTGAACACAAACTGAGGGACAATACACTTTGCTGTGTAGCTGCTATATGTGCTTTTAATGGTCTGAAGTTCAGGTGGCAGCTTCCAAGGTATCTTCCAGATACCATGACCCCATTGATGGATTGCCAGCAATTAAACCACAGAGCACTGCTAATTGCAGTGTATAAACACAGTGCTCTGCACACAGCTTGCGTGCTTCACCCCAAATGAACTGCTGCTGGGGATTACACCACCAGAAGAGCTCTTGCCCCCGGGGTAGAGTCTACGCTGCAGCCTCTTATAGAACCCATCCAGAGATGCTGCAGGATCAGTATCCACGTGGGAGATGTTGATGGGTTGCATTATATAAACATGAAGTTGAATCTATCAACTGGTTCTTATTGCAGGGGTTTTCTTTTAGTGCTTCCCAAACCATATTGTCTGTGCACAATAAATATCCCACCTGGGAAATCATCCCACATCCTGGTGGGAGTGGAGAAAGAGAGATTGTGCAGAAGAAAATTGCAATGATGATTTTTTTCCCTATCCATCTCTATCTGCTGGCTCTCTGGCTATTGGGGCTTTTGCAGTTACTGTGTATTGAAAACTCTTGGGACCTTTATCTTATTCAATTCCCTGCCATGTAGGATAAAATACTATCACCATTTGCAAAGGAATTGGCTTCTCTGCTTAGTGGCAGCCATGGCTGCTGTGGTGCTTCCCAAGCAGAACTCTTCTGAGGTGCAAGGTGAGGCAGGCAAAATATAACTGGGATCTCTTCTTGTCTCCCCTGTTTCCCTTGGAAGCTTCCTATCTTTCCAGTCTGACCTTTTTGCTCCATAAAATTGCCAAGAATAGGCTAGGATAGCTGCCTGCTTTGGTTATGTACAATAGGAAGGGCCATCATCACCTAGGAATGAACCCAGAATCATGGAATTAACCAGGTTGGGAAAAGACCTTTAAGCTCATCAAGTCCAACCATTCCCCAGCACTACCAAGGCCACCACTAACCCATGGCACTGAGAGCCTTGTCTACCTGATTTGGGAGCACTTTCAAGGACAGTGGGAATCACTGTCACTTCCCTGGGATGAAAATTGGCAGGTTTGGATCCCAGATGACTGAAAGCACTGGAGCAGAGGGGGAATCTCCTCTCACAACCAGCTGGCCACGCTCCTTTTGATGCTCCTTTTGACGCTCCAGTGTTAACAAATAGAACTGCTTCTGGTGACACACAAAAGCCTGTGATCAACCCAACCTCCCATGTTTCTCTTGCAGCACATGAAGTGGCATCTGTCACCTGGCTGGTTTTTTGCCAAAGCTGGGTAAACCGAGGCTGTTGAGATGACTTGGTGGTGGACACCACCGATGAGTTTTGAATCCCAGGAATCCTCCTAACATGGGTGCTTCCCCCCTTGTATCTGTGAATGCACTTAGAGGCTTCCTGATGGCACAGTCCCTTGACCGCTGGTTTGGAGATGAGGATCTAGGAACAGTGTCTCATGTGGCGCTGTGGCCAATGCCACCAGGAATGGCAGCTAACTTGGTGGGGCTCAGCTGTGTCCTCTGCAGCTTTCACTTGCCTGCCTGCTTATTCATGCTCTGGGTAATATTATGAGCAGCCCTGGGCAGGGCTGACCTTTTTATAGGTGATTGAGTAGCTCCTATAGCAATAGCTCACAGAGTTTCTAGTATTTTGTCATTACTCCTTTATCCAGAACCTTTGAAGCAACCCATGTGCAAGCTCCCTGTGATAAATGGCCAGACCAGCCCTGCTTAGATACAAAAGGTGCCTTGTGGCTTTTCCAGCATCATGGGCCTCCAGGGGCTTACTCTGATTGTGGCATTTCCTTGCTAGAGCTGCCAGATGTGCTCCCTCCAACTGCTTTTCTTTATGTATTTTACTAATCATCTGGGTGAAGAACTACATCACTGGGGCCCATCATCCTTCCTCCTGTTCATTCTTGCACCTTGCCAGGAGGATATAGCAAATGCTGCTTTTCCTGTTCTCCTTGAAGCAACTGTGTGCGTTGTGTTGCCCTAAAGTGCAACTGGGGAAGGTGAGCTCAGTGTTACTCGTGTCAGTAGGTTGTTTGCCTAAAGAAACCCACTTACTGGGAGCATTGGTGCAGTTCTGGTGTCCTCAACATCAGAAGGACGTGGAGCTGGTGGAGCAAGTCCAGAGGAGGCCACGAGGATGCTCAGGGGCTGCAGCAGCTCCCGTATGGAGCCAGGCTGAGAACATTGGGGCTGTTGAGGCTGGAGAAGAGAAGCTGCTGGAGACCTCAGAGCAGCTTCAGTGTCTGAAGGGGGCTACAAGGATGCTGGGGAGGGACCTTCATCAGGGGCTGGAGTGATAGGACAAGGGGTGATGGGTTCAAACTGGAACAAGGGGAGATTTAGGTTGGATGTAAGGCTCTTCCCTGTGAGGGTGCTGAGGCGCTGGCACAGGGTGCCCAGAGAAGCTGTGGCTGCCCCATCCCTGGCAGTGTTCAGGGCCAGGTTGGACACAGGGGCTTGGGGCAACCCGCTCTAGTGTGAGGCCAGTGAAGCTCCAAATTCAGCATAGAAGATTGTAAGGATGGATCTCTACCACCCACAGTTTCATACTGAGTCCCAGTGAAAACCAGCCTTGAATTAACAGCTTACACCAGGCCTGAATAATTGGTGTCTGTAGTGTGTGTGTGTAAGTAGATCTGATGGCCAAGTGCTGTCTGTGAGGGAGAAAGAGTCTTTGGGCTGTTGAGGAGGGGAAGGGGAAAGAAACAGAATGATGCCTAAAAGTTATGGAAGGATATAGGGATAAATGGGACCCTCGAACCCTTCAAAGACCCCCAAACAAGCCAGAGCAGAAGTGGACTTGTCCTGATTGTGGTATTCCAGAAACCTCCACGTTTCTTTTGTCCTCACTCCAAGCAGCAGCAGTCTGAGGAGGTGGCTCTTGTATTCCCCACCATCTTCCCCTCTTTATCTTTGCATTCCAGACAGCAGTGTAGGCTGCCTGTGCTTCCCAGGAAATCCATTACACGTTATCAGGGGGTGTAGCCAAGCCTTTCCTAGAGAGTATTTGCAAAGCAATGACTTCAAACTTGCCCTGCTCAGCTTGGGGAAGAAGAAAGGCTGAGAGCAGATAGGCTTGATGCCTTGGAGCTGCTGAAGATAAGCACTGCTCTAGGAGGAAACTAAAGGCTGGTTGTGAGGGCACTGCCTTCTGATCTATTACTGGAGTGAGCTTGTGGAGAGAGAGAGGGCTCAGAGCTTGAAGGTTTCCAGGGGTGGCTGATGGAAGAGGTGGGAAGCTGCAGCCTGTTGCATTGTGCTCTGTGCTGTGAAAGCTGAACTGACACTTGGAAGTTGTGGCTGTCGCCAAAACAGCATCCAAAAATGACCTCAGATGCTCTGCTTTCCATAGAGATATGTTCACCCTGATAATTTTCCTTGAGCTTTCTCTTTCTGTATTCCTTCTTGAATGTTTATGGCTATGGAAGTGTTTCCATGACAATTGGCCAGGTTTTAGTACTTGGAGAAGAAAAGGCTTGATGGATCTATTGCCTCCTGTGTCTTAGTCCACTGACCAGCTACAGATGTGTTTAGGGGAGGAGATACTTCAGCTGATGCATCCATTCCTCTACCATTTCTTACCACTAAACAAGTGATGGAACAGACCAGTTAAAGCAGCCCCGTGCAAACCCAGTGAGGAGTAGAGCTGCCTCTAGTCTCTGCTCGCAGTACTGGTGCTGGGTTGTAGAGGATGATGACACCAGTATAACTGATAGTGATACATGTTGTAGCTAGTGTTATAGCATGTGTCTGCTGCTATTGAGGGATCAAAGCATGTTCTATGGGCATGGTGTGGTCACTGCAAAGAGATGGGGCTGCTGGGGTGTATGTAAGGGCTGTGGAGAAATACAGCAGTGCCCAGAGCCAGATGCATCTCTGTCCTTTCTGCAAGCAGCACCATTTAATCAGTGGTGCTCACTTAGCAGGAAATATTGCAGGGCTGCTGTAGAGGAGATTGAAAACCAAATTTCCCCTTATGATTTAAGTCACTCTTTCATGCAGATGCCCTGGTTGGCATGTGATATGAGAGGTGAAGGCACTGGGTTTGCTATGGCCCAGAGGGCAGTTGAAGGTGCTCACTGGAAAGCAGCAGCGTTGGAGGAGCTGCATCACTGTTGCTCTTCTGGAGATGGTGTTTTTGCATCATTCATCTTCTAATCCTCTGTTTAAACAACTAAGGTGTCTGAACTGTGTAGATATGGGAGGGGAAATGGGGGGAATATCTAATACTTGTAACACTTCTCCCTGCCTTTGAAGTATCTATTGCTGCTCGTGTAGCTACAAGCCAGTGTAAATGAGATGCCAAAACCTTCCTAATGAATTGGGCATTTGCTGTTAAAATTTACTGCCTTCAAGTGGAATGTGAATGATTCAAGATGGTCCATCTGGTTTTAAACATCACATAGCCTTGAGCTGAGCCTTCTGATGGCTTTTTGGGGTCCTTTTGTGAAAAAGCAAATGAGGAGCTGTGATCCATCGACACAATGGATTGCAGCGCTGTGATATGTGTATTAATTCACTTTATAGCAACATACTCTTGTAATTCCCACTTGGCAAGAGCTGTTCAGTGACCTGAGCAGATGATCTAAGCCACGTTGGTGTGATTTATCTGTGTGACTATAGGCTTTGGAGCTGCAATTTTGCTGGGTCTTCATTGCTAATCTCCAGACAGCCAAAGGTCACTGGGCACAGAAATTGCTTGCTTTGTTGAAAACCACCATTAGAGGGTATGTTAATTTGCCCTTTTCCATGCACTTTTGATTTGTTAATGTTCATAACCACAGTCCTGGGTGGTTTTAATGGAAAGAGGCTCTTTCAAGCCTGTTTGGTTTAAGGTTTGGCACTAAAAGACAGTGGATGCCGCACGCTGGACATGATCAGTGGTTCAGAGCTGAATCCCCATGAATGGATGTGTCTGGTTTATCGGAGTGATGGGCTGAATGCAGGAAAATCCAATCATTGGATTAAATATTGTTTCTTTTTCTTTTTAATCTTCCTCTATTGAAAGCAAAACTACTGTTTTCAGGGCTTTGCACACAACTTATCCTTTACATTCACCTTTGAGCCCCTCGTTTTACAGAGAGGCTGTGAGATGCACAGGGTTTGTGCAGGGAAGGTGTCAGAGATACTCATAGCTGCATGTGTCAGCTGAGCCAGGCAGGAATTGCATTTACTGTGCATGGTGCCATCAGGCCAGGCTTTGCAAGGAGTGTTACTGGGTCTATCTGGGTATGTTTTGATCTTCATGAAGGAGCAAGACTGGGCAGAAGTCCCATGGTAGGCTGGCAAGGAGCAGAGCGATGTGTTGGCCTCAGAAACCAGGCGTAACCTGAAAGGAACTTGCTTATCATTGAGACCCACATCCTTGGACAGCTCTAGAAAGGTTAGGATGAACCTGCCAAAGGGCAAGGCTGATACTGAAGCTATTGCCTGCTCAAGTGAGCCTGTAGAAGACCATTTCTGGTCAGCTCTAGACTCTAGCATGGAGATACAAGCCCAGAGAGCTGGTGTGTTCATGACTGCTTGACCAAAAAGCCAGCATTATAAATTACTCTCTATGCGATAAATGCAGTTTCAGCCTTAGTGGTTTTGGATTGTGTTTCTCCTCCAAAGCCATTCTTCAATAGTCAGCCATTGACTGAAGTTATTGTGACCTCCATAAATCCCTGCTTGTTCCATGTGAAAGATGTTTCCTGCTTCATTAATGCTTGTTTGAAAGATGGGAAATCCCAAGTGCTTGAAACCCAGGAAATCCATGGTGTTGGGTAACTGGCTGCCTGGTGCAGCCTGACACTGTCAGGGTGAGGATGTTTGACTAATGCTACATCTTTAGCTTAGTCCTGATGTAGGCAAAATGCCTGTGGGAGGGAGTCTGCAAAACCCGTTAGTTGTTGTGCCTGAGTTAGGATTAGGGGCTCAGACTGGGTGATTAATGTGCCCTGTGATTTATAATGCTTTCGAGGTGTCAACGGCTTTTACTGCAGAGCATCTGCAAAACGTGTTTCAGGCTATAAATAGCCAGCACTGAGCTAGAGCTGCAGCTGGGGAAAGGGGGAAGCTGGGAGGCATGGAAAAGAGGGACAAAAGGGGAATTCTGGGCCATGGTCCCTTAGATTGAGCCCTGTGCTTTGTGAACAAGAGCTGGCTCTGTCGGTTGGGTTTTTCCAGGGCTTTTCCCTAGACACATGGGTACAACAATGTCCTTCCAGTGCAACCACTGTTCTAAAGTCTACATCTTGAAAGGTGCTGAGTGAGAGATGAGACTTGGATGCTCAATCAACTCATGGTTTAACCTAGCACCCTGTTCGGTAGAGCCTTTCCAGGCTGTCCCCATGAGTCCCCTGTACCGGTTTTGGCTGGGATAGAGTTAATTGCCTGCATAGTAGCTGGTATAGGGTTATGTGTGCAGTTCTGGTGTCTTCAACATCAGAAGGACATGGAGGTGTTGGGGAAACCCCCGATGAGGCC